>NW_020861826.1:0-33274 GCF_003713205.1 Coffea eugenioides
GACAACATGTAATGGTGCTTAGACAACATATGATGGTAATGGTGTCTGAGTTCTGTGATCTCTTATTTTCAGTTGTACACTAAATCGGTATACTATAGTTTCTGTTCTTTTCCTGAAATATGGTAATTTATTTAGGATTTTAGGAATTTGTAACCACTTTCTATTTTTCAACAAACATAAGAAAGAGACTTCAACCGATTTTTTATTAGATACTCTAATCAGGAATTGCAAAATGGAAAGTGGAAAGGTGAGGAAGCCTTGTGACCGCACCAGTATTACTTCTGAATGCTCTTGCTGCAAGTCAAGCTATAATGATGTTCTTGCTGTACAGGGTTGTGCTTCAAAGATGCTTGAAAAACTGGGAATGTGCATATACCTCTGGTACATGAATGGGCTGTTAAAACTACTTCCATTTGCAGCTCTAGATTCTAGTTAATTCCCACCACATGTAGAAGTATAAACATGATAAACTTTTTGTATGGGAGAAATAGATCCTGCATATTTTATTCTTTTAACTGAATTGCATCAACAAAATAAATATGGTAACTGAATGATGCCTCTTCTAAACAGCATTATTCCCTCTGTAGAGCTTCCTGTTCCTCTCTCTTCTTCTTTTATTTATTTTTTGTTTTTTGTAACCCCCTCTTTGAGTGGCACCAATTGAGGTGTGTGAGTAATGATCTTGCAGGTCATATCTGGAATCGAATCAGCAGTCAGATCAATGAAAATAGGAGGTATTCGTCGTATCGTTATTCCACCATCTGAAGGGTATCAAAGCACATCTCAAGAGACCATTCCACCTAATGTATGTATACCATTTACAGAGTCTTGTTCTTTTGTTTCCTAATTGTTGCTTAAGTATTTCAAGAGCAATGAATATGAAATTTGGAGTGCTTTCCTTGGTATTTCTCCAAACATACATGCAAAGTAAAGAAAGAGTTTCCAAGTTCACAGTGAGACATAGCAGTTTTACTTACTGAGTTCATATCAAGCACTATTATTGGTAATTTCTAAGTGAAGTGAATTTGTTGATGGAACATAGGGTACGATTTGACTTCAAATGGCAATTTGATTGGCAAAAAAAGAAATGAACGATAATTGAAATTAACTCTTCTATTCTGGATTGTTTTGAGAGTAACATAAATGAGGCACTCGAAGATTGAGAGTAAAATAAATAGTGTAAGGGACTGGATGTGTTACCATGATTTATTTTATGTTGTCATTGGCTAACTCATTTCTGAAATAGTTAAGAGTCCCTTGACTGTTTTGTGGGAATACTGCTGCTAGGAGTGTGCAAAATCGAAAAATTTCGATTTACCAACCGAATTCAACGGAATTTTGAATTTGGTAATTCGGAATAGAAATCGGAATATCCGATTTCGAATTAGACGAAATTGGGTCGAATTCGGTAATGGGATTTTTCAAATCGGAAATTCCGATTTCGAATTCACAATTCGAAATTGAAATCAAAATCGGAATTCGGAATTCCTATTTCGATTTCAAATCCATTTTGCATATATATATATGAGTAAATCTTTCCTACACTGACGGTGTATACACTATCATCGTTGGATTCATGACATGTATGCAAAAATTGAATTTCAAATTCAAATTTTGCATAGTTGTTATTCATCTAGTACTGATAGTGTATACACTGTCAGTGTAGGAAAAATTAATCCTATATATATATGTAATATAACATTTATATAATAATAATAATTTTTATATTCTTGAATTTGGTGATTCGGAATTCCTATTTCGATTTCAAATTCATTTTCATATATATATATATATAATATTTTTTATATATACATAATATAATATTTATATAATAATAATTTTTATATTCGTGAATTCGGAACGAATTCGAATTCAGACTTGGTGAATTCGAAATCGAATTCGGTCGAAAATTCTGATACCAAAATTCTGAAAATTTCCGATTTCAAAGTTCCGAATTACCGATTTCGATTCTGATTCACACCCCTAATTGCTGTTGCAATTCCTATAGAATGGTAACATATAAGATGATTTGTTGCTATTACTGCTGCTGTATATAATAAGCATTGTTTGAGCTGATCAGAGTGAACATTCAAGCAGATGATATTTTATTTAATTTTATTTCATTCTACAGTGTACACAAAAAAGGTCAAGCTGCAAATATCTTAGTGTGCATGTATCCAATTGACATTGTCTCCGTGTCCTCTAAACAAAGATCAGAAATTTATTGGGAACTTCTGAAGCTGTTGTAGTGGTGGGATGAAAGGTGCAGATGGACGGTGAATAAAGGAAATCTAAAAAGACAAAAAAGTTTTAGACTTGAGGAAACCATTAGAACAACACATGTAAAGTGCATATATATGAACTGGAATTTGTTTCACTCCGTCCGTGATATATAATTCGGTCAACTTGTGATGGGTTGCATTCTGCAATGGCTTCCCATGATATCCTAAATCTTATACTGTTTGGCTTGATGCTATGTGACTGTGGAGGGAGGGAGATTTTTTCTCTAGTTTAGTTATTGGACTTCTCCCATTTTTTTTCCTTTTTCTTTTTGGTCTTCTACCTTCTTTCCCCTTTTCTCTCTGAGAACCGTTGAAGGAGAGAAATGGTGATAACATTACAGGTGTCTAGAGAGTAGGAGAAAGTTTGATTAGAAGAAAGACACAGGTTGTATGCTGAGCCTTATTCAGAAAATATTGTAATGACCAAGTGAGTGAGCAAGAAAATAAAGGTTAAGGCCCTAAGCAATGGAACTTCAAGGAAATGAGGAGACCGTTGCAAGCATTTATTAACTATGATGATAAACAATCTCATTCTATTAGAACAGATGAACGTTCTCCATTTGCCTAAACCTCAATGCTAACACGAGGGTAAGAGGGTTCTGCATGTAGTGTGCCTAAAGCCTAAAGCCTAAAGCTAACATAAGGGTGCATGTAGATGTAGTGCCAACAATACAAGCTACAAGTTCATATTTTAAACTCTATTACTGTCAGGTCAGGCAATTAAGTTACGTAAAACTCTGCAGGACTTAAAAATTCAAAACCCAGAGCTCATTTCATAACTTAAGAAGTTGAATCTTAGGTGCATCATCTCAGCATTTTACACAAACTTCCTCCATCATACATATTCTACACCTTGCCCTTACACACATTTGCTCTGTCAAAATATACCGGAGATTTGAAACTGCGCATGTTGTGCACCCTATATGCACACTTACACCGTGGGTAGAAATGAATCAAAACCTCAAAAAAATCAGAAGAGAGTGAATGGTTTAACAGCTTGAGAAAAGATGCATGTTACTTATGAAGCTTTGAGAATTTGAATTATCATTGATCTCTCTTTAGGATGTGGTACTCTCTTTTTTCTCTCCGCTTCTATCCATATAGGCAGTGGAAAACTGACAAGCGAGAATGAGTTTAGACGCTTCTTTTCATAAGTGAATGGTTAAACAGCTTGAGAAAAAATTCTTGCTGCTTATGAAGCTTTGAGGATTTGAGTTATCACTGATCTATCTTTAGGATGTGGTATTCTCTTTTTTCTCTCCCCACTCTATCCATATAGGCAGTGGAAAACTGACAAGTGAGAATGAGTTTAGAAGCTTTTTTTCATGAGTAATGTGAGACACGTGCATTTTCCTTCCAAGAAAGTCCTGGCATGTTCTGATTTCTAAAGATCCATGTCTGGATAATTTCACCAATCAATGCATTAGCTTTTCCCAGCTTGGGAGAAGTGGAGGTTTAGACGAGGCAATATTGCACCTATATGTGTCGCAACATAATCCATTAAGTTTGTTCGTGTAAATGATCTTTAACTAGAAGATACAGTGAAGGTCTTCTGTTTCTATGAGACTAAATATCAGAATTTTAACTTAGATTTTGTCTGAACAAGAAGTTGCATTGGCAAGTTTTAAGTGACATCCAAGGTAAAATGGAACATATTTTGTAGCCAAGTTGACCTTAATTAAGCTTCTTTTCTATCTCATCTTATGTCTCCTTTACATACTACAACTTTTGAATTAATTTTTTTCATCAAATTTCTGCCTTAATTCTGGTGTACAGTTTTTAGATAGGCAGAGGCTCTTTACTACCATTTGCAATCCAACTTATCTTGCCAATGGAGAAGGATCAACATTGGGGACCCTTATATTCGATATAGAGTTGGTCAGCTTAAGACACTGGTAATCCCATGATAGAGGAATTAACTTCAAATCTCTATTGTAATCTATGGTAGTCACCATAATCTCAAATTCCTATGCCACTTCATGGTTTCTGAGTATGCTGATAAAGGTATTCTTGAATTTCCGTGCACACAGTTCTTAGACCAATCAATGTTTTTATGTGGTCACTTCATATCACATGTTATTCTCAGCTAGGCATTTGACTTCGAAATTGTACAGAAATTTGGGTAGCCTGCAGCTAAAATTTTCAGCTGAAGCAGAAAGTGCAAAGGAATAGAATACAGATGGTGATCTATGTTGTGTTATACGTCCAATTTATAGCAATACTTTTACATCTCTCTACTGTGAGTGGTATTACCAGTCATACCAAGATAAACTTAAGAATGTATCCACATTCTTACATGAAGGAAAGCACAAAAATCCTGTCTTTTTGCATTATCTCGACATGACTTAGCTGGTTTAAAACTGCCTGATTTTCTTGTTTGAATGGAAATTTTCATGCTATAAGCATGCACGCTATCAATTCTACAAATACCATGTTGCTAATCTACGCTTGGAACGGGTCAACAAAAACTTAAAAGGGAGTTCTTCGAATTTTCTGCAGTTATTCTTTGACTTTTGCTGAAGTATTGTAAAGTCTAGATCATTTTTCTTACATAAATTGACTACCTGCCGATGATAGAGTGATAAATTGACTGCATATCAATTCAAAAAGAAGGAATTGTAGCATGAGATGAGTTGACAGAGCTGACTGAGCTTAAGTAAACCTGAGCAGTTTCAACATGTGGAATAAGGATCGTTTCATTTGCTTGAAATTAATGATACAGTTGTCAATGAACAATGTTCTAGTTTGCAGAAACTTTTGTGAGAATACAAGTTTTTACTTTCAGCAATCAGCATTCTGTTGCTTAGAATACAACATAGTAGTTTCCATTACTCATTTCATTTTGCTTCCAGTGTTTCTTAATACATTTTGGCTTCACTAATCAAACTAAACGTTGGCCTGCTCAAGGTGACAAAATCCTAATCATATGCCTGTAGTTGACTTGTTAAGAATTCTAAGATATTTTTACCTGGGTTTTATATAGTTCATGATAGATTAATTTTGACAAAAAGCTTACTTCAAAAGATTATATTCTCCTTAAGCTTTGGTTTTTGCTGATGATTTTGTTCCAATCTCCTCTTAAGTGATGGCACCCCTTCTTACATTAACATTTTGGGCTGGCCAGTCCATTTGTCTCCAGCAAACAAGTACACCATCACGTGTGACTTCAATTATTCACCGCTCATAAAATTAGTAGGTAGTGGCTGCCGTTGTTGATCAGAATATAATTCATTTTGCAAATAGTATTTGATTTTTCTCAAACACATTCAAATTCTGCTAGTTGTTAAACAGATCCAAATCAGTGTGTGAATTTCATGGAGTCATGTTCGTCAAACAAGTTAGTTCAGTAAAGAAGCATATATACATCTTTCAACCAGGAGGCACTTTACAACAAAGGAAGCAACAGTACATGTGAGAGTATGTGCTATCTGCATCAACCAAGAAGAAGGTTATGGTATACCACATTGGGAACCGACAACGGTGACATTGAGCTGATGATTGCCATAATCACGCTGGTCATCTAGAATTTGCTTGACAGAATCCTTGGCTGAAGCGCTGCACCATTTCAACTCAATCAACTGTAGAGTTGAAATTTCTCCAAAACAAGAAGGGATCTCCTCGAGTTGCTGACAGCTTAGCACCACAAGTTGCTCAAGGCAGGGCAGGTGCTCGCCAGAGGCACTCCATTGTACAATATCCAGAGAGTCCAGTTTCAAGAACTTCAGTTTCTGGAATTCACCTTCTCTCATGTCCCATTGCTGGCCCTCAAATGCCTTGCTGAGTAATTTCAGAACCTCAAGGTTGGGTAGCTGACCAATGACTGAAATTTCATCCCATGGTAGGCGAGCATTTGATATTGTCAACTTTTTCAGATTTGAAGGGAACGTAAACTTAAAAGGATATGGCGCCCTAACATGGAAGGACATCTTGAGTGATTGAAGCTCACGCAAGCACTCCAATATTTTAAAGGGATTGCTGGCTTCACAACATTCTTGCCAAGAATTCGAAAATATACATCCTAGCTTCTGAACACTGGGTAGCATCCTCGCCAACTTCTCAACATTTCCATGCCATATATAAATCGTGGACAGTGATTTTAAGTTATCCAACTGGGTAGAATCCTCAAAAAATTCTTGACTGCAGTGTTGGAAACTGAAGAAACAATGATCCATTATAACATCCCGCAAGCATACCAGTTTCCAAACAGCCTCTGGTAACGTGACTCTACCAATTGCTCCACTGAGATGAAAAGTTTCTAAGTTTCGGAGATTGCCTATTTCTGAGGGGATTCTATTTGTGCGAATTTTAATAGCTAAATATCTCAGATAAACCAGCTCAGCTATCTTGACAAGATCAGAAGTGTCGGCACTATTTCGGAATAGGACATTTGCCAAATCCAAGACCCTGAGGTATTTATACTTGTGAACAGAACCATAATGTAATCGTCCCTGTCGGGTAATTCCACCCCCTGTCGCTGGCACCTGTTCTGTGAGATAAACTCTACCAATGGGACTCAAATCGGTGAATATCACCCGTTTACGGAGACTAGTATCTCCAATTCGAGGAGGCAAATCCCTCAACTCCTTCTGTTTAGGCAGATCCTCTCTATCTCCGGATTCTTTTTCTATATCGGTCATATCATAATACATCAAAGAACTGATCTGTGGCTCCTTGGTTGTAGGAAAAATGCTTAGAAGATTCTGCTCAGGCCTTCTAAAATCACCATAAAGAACTGAAATTCCACCGGGAAATATGTGTTCTTGCATTTCATATCTTTCTTGCTTGAGTATTGCTGAGCAAAATTCTCGTAGTACATCATGAACACGACATTCTTTGACTCCTCCTTTGGAACTTTTTCTGGTAACCAGTACGAGGCTTCTATCAATTAGATCATTCAAGTAACTCTCTGCCTCCTGAATTAAGCTCTTCTGGCCCGAATTTGGCTGATGTATAAATCCTTCAGAAATCCACAACCTTATCAGTTTGGATACAGAAATTGTTGTGCCCCGTGGAAATGTTCCCAAATACCAGAAACATGGTTTCAAGTGATCTGGTAAAAGCTTGTAGCTTCCGTCTAAGATGTCCCAGATTTGTTCCTGTATGCTTCGCGACCTGATGAAGGTTCTAGCAACCTTTTCCCAAGATTTTTTTTCTTTCTTTGTCCTGTTCAGAGCTCCCGCTATCAGAACCACTGCAAGTGGTAGCCCTTTACAACTGCAGGCAATGCGCTTTGAGATACTTGACAATTCCCGAGGACAAGTTTCTCCATTAAACAGCTTTAGCCATAGCAATTCACAGCTCTCTTCACTGGAGAGTAGACGAAGAGCATAAGGAAAACTATTGGCTTGTGCTGCAACACCATGGCTTCGAGTAGTAAATAAAATTCTACTCCCATTCTTGTCATCAGGGAAAATTGAACATAAACCACTCCAGGTCTCTATATCCCATATATTATCTAACACAATCAGGTACCTTCTACGCTTTAAACTTTGGTAAAGCATTTGACCAACATCTTCTCCACTGATGTCGTGGCTTGGATTGGCATGCACTTGATCTACTATACTGGACAGCAAGGTCTCTTTCTGGTAAACTTGGGATAAGCTACCCCATGCACGAACCTCAAAGCACGTATCAACAAAAGGATGCTTACACACAGCATTGGCCAAAGTAGTCTTACCTAGTCCTGGCATGCCCACAATAGAGAGAATCTTTAGGTGGCTTGATCCTTCAGTAAGTAGCCCAACTATTTCTGCTACTGCATCTTTCCTGCCCACAAGTTTATTAGCATCTTCCTCTATTTTGATTTGCATCCCATCCTTGGAACAGCCAGGTACATTAATAGATGGGGGTTGATGAATTTGTGTTGAAGCATGAGTAGAAGCCTTGGAAACGCTATGGACGCCACTGTCCAAATTCATCTTCCAAGTGGTTTTCACCTCTTTCTGTAGTATCTTGATATCGTTGGTGATGACAAAGCTGCCCAACTTATGAAGCCAGAGCGATCCTTCACCGGCCATCAATGAATTGAGGACGTATTTGGCTTGGTAGGCTGCATGCTTAAACCGTGTCAAGAGAAATCCTATTTGTGAGTTCCCCATCAGCCCTGCAACTCCACTCAAGCAATTTCTCAAGGTTACCATTTCCTCATTCACCATTTCCATTTGATGCTTCAATGGATAAATGGAAGCTTCCCCAGAAAGCATTACCTCTTTTAGTTTGTTTATGAGGAAATCAACGAATTCCAATTCGTTGCTGCTGGGGCAATTAGATTGCAATGACAGAGGCAAGTATTTCTTAAACAAATCAGCTGCTTGTTGCTGGACATTTTGAACAGTTTCAAGCGAATCATGAAGGCCGAGACTCCAATAATTGGTCATTATTAATTCTTCATCCTCCGTTTTATCAGGACAAAAGTAGACAAAGAATCCAGTGTCCACGATCAAAGTTGCTATCGAGATATTAAGAGATTCTAATCCTTGAATGGGATTCTGCAATAGCATATCCATGAGACTGCTCCTAATAAACCTTAGCTCGTCAGCCAGGGTCTGAAGTTGAACTTTTACCTCATCCGTGAACCTAGACTTGGTTGACAGAAGCACTAGTTTAGAAATGAGAAAGTCAACGAATCCCAGAACATGATCATCTGCTAGTCTTATTGCACTAGATCCTCCACCAGAAACCTCCTTCAGCTGTAGAAGAAGAGAATTAAACTTTCTTAGCAAATCAGGAAGAATATAATCCATCGTATGCTCATGGGCGACGAACTCATCATCCACAAAACAGAGGAAAAGTGTATATGAGATTTCCACAGCAAGCTCCTCAGCAATAGCCACGAAATTTCCCGGCTTAAACGGCACAAAAATAAGGCAGAGAAAAGTTTTCAAATATTTTAGCCTCTCTTCGACTACTGCAAGTTTTTCCCACTGGCTGATAATTCTTTGGGATTTACTGATGATACTGATATCCTTCAGATTCTGTAAGAGAGAATTGAAGTAACGTTTCAGATGTTCATCTCCGTACCTCGTACTGTGCATAACATATGGACAAGAGATGTACAGTGTGACAATGCGGGCAATATGTTTCTTCAAACCCTTCAAAGTTTTCAAATTGGAAGAAACAAGTTTCTCATTTCTGGTTGATACATCCTCCACTTGCTTCCATCGTGGTATTGGCCAGGGCTCAAAGGAGCGACTCACGTCTTGGACCACACTGACCATATGCTTCGCCAGCACCTCCATTTCTTGGTGTTCAAGGGGCCACTCGAACAAAAACCTGAGAAAGGGCCTCAAGATGCCTATTAGGAATCTAAGCGTCTGGATGTTTTCCTTCATGTCAGGATCGGAGCACCCATCTTTCTAAGTCTATCAGATAGTTCAAAGGATCTTCAGCGTGAAAGGGCAGACATCGTTGCAGTAATATAAATCTCTACCTATAATTGTAACTAATTTTTTGTGGGAGAAATTGATAATCTTGAATTTTATGTCTTTTTTTTTTTTTGCAAGAGAAATTGATTATATCTAGCTAGTTAGGTAGCAGGAGAAACTTCATTTTTAAGCACGATTCGAATAAAAAATTGGACTAGGCCGATACGCCTTTTGGCAAAAGTCAAATTTAGGATAGTACGGTTTGTCATTGAGTGATAAATACAAGGATAATTTTCAGAAAACCTCCCTGATGTTTCTGACACTTTTACTGACATCCCTGAGGTTCTCCAAAATTTCACTTACCTCCCTTGATAAAAAATTGGGCCCTGTTTTCTGACCTTTTCATCAGGGCCAAAATTACAGATTATATCCAAGTAGTGGGGTTAATTACTACCGTTTAGTTACATAATGGCTCTGATATGATTAATTAAGCCTTAACAACATTAATAGAAACTTGATTCCTGATACATGAATTAATCCAGTCATTTTGGGAGTTAAGGCGCCAATGGATGCGTGCAATATTTAGGGCACATTTTTTGTGCCTGGTGTGATTTGACAAGAGGAAATAACAAGATACATATAAGATCACTTATAGTATGTGTATGCAATACATTAGCATAATTGCTAATTCTCAGAATGCGAGCTCGTACTACTAAGCTCCACCGCCAACCCTCCATTTCGAAAAAAAAAGACAAAAGCAAAACAAAAGCAAACACACGAAGCGCAGAATAACGTTGAAACCCGCAAGCGGGATTCTGTGTTTTTTCTATTTCAAGGTTAGCTCGCATGCGGGTTAATGTTATATTTGAGCGCGAGAAGAAAAAATTGGTAATTAGGCTCTTTGGGCATTATAAGTAAATATTTAAATTAATGGCAGTTTTATTACACCAATATTATTGTATTATCATTATTATGATTATTGTATTATTTCTTATTCAAATATAACATTTAATTATCCAAGCAGTTTGATTTTATTTTTACAATTTATAAAATTTTTATCACTTATATAATATTTTTAAAACCCTAATACATCTAAATTTGAATCTAATTTTCTACAAGTCATACTTATAAATGCGAAATCTAACAAAAAAGTTAAATACAATTTTTGCAGGTCAAATTTAACAAATGCGAGCTATTTGCAAAATTTTAAATATTTGCAACATTTTTTAAAACAAAAATTAGAAGCTTTCTGCAAATAATTCCCTACCTCTCAAAAAATACCAAAATAAAAAAGATAAGAGCTCGCATTTGCTTCCTAGAAATAATTCCCTAGCTCTTAAAAAAGGAAAAAAAAAATTGAGAAGAGCTCGCATTCGTGGAATGCGAGCTCAATAACCAGAGCTCGCATTCCACGAATGCGAGCTCTTGTAAGCTCGCATTTGTGAAATTCACAAATGCGAAGACCCCCCTGACGGAAATTAAACCCAAAATCACCCCTTTTGTAGATTTTTTTAAAATTCATCACAAAGTTGGAAATTTCTCAATAGAAATACAACTTGTCTGGATTCCTTTCACTCTCTGATATCATTACGGTTGCTTTGCGATTACAGCGGCAAAACCTGTTTTTAATGGAGAAAGATGTAGGTGAATTCCATGATTCTCCCCTATGGCTTGAAGAGGCCATGGTTGCAGCTAAAACTTTTTACTCAGAGCTCTAATTGTAGCACAGCAAATGCACTTGTTATCACTCCAAATTAGTAGCAAAGAATGTTAATAGCTTGAAACCTCAGAGGTAGTTAAGTTGCTTTGCTTTATATGCTATTGCTACTGAAACAGCAAACCTTCTGGCCGTTGCAATTTGCAGCTAGCCGTTGCAAAATCTACCAAATAACTGTTGCATGGCACATCTGGTGCATGCAATTTTTTGTATTGCACTTACCCCCCCTCAACTTTACTAATTAGTCCAAATCATTTATTCTTCTTTGAATCTTCTACTAATACAACTTCTGCAAAGGGTAGCTATGGAATAAAAATACCTTCTCACACATGAAAATAATATTTTAATCTGATTTGGACTGGATTGTTACCACAAAATCAAAAGCAAGGGAGGTAAGTGAAATTTTGAGAACCTCAGGGGATGTCAGTGAAAGTGTCAGAAACCTCAGGGGAGGTTTCTAAAATTATCCCTAAATACAAATCATGTTCCAATGAGTTAAGTTGGCACAATTGACTGCAAACGTGGAAGTAATCAGGATACGGGGCAGGGACGGTCTGAGGACCGTCCCTGAGCGGTCCTCTCACAAAAAAAAAGGAGAGGACTGCAATAGGCCACGTATAATGGGAGCAACAACAAAGGAAAACGACGTTGTTTTAGTGAGTGAGTAGGAAAAGAAATAAAAAAACATCTGAGGGGCTAACGGGCTCCGTTAAAATACCTCAGTTGTTCCGTTCCAAAAATTTCCGCTCAAATTAATGAGGCACGACTCTTCATCTGAAATTTTCAAATGAAATAGAATTTTGGTCTCCCTCCAAAAACATATCTTGTGAACATTCATTCACAATTCCAGAGTATCAGCAAAATAATATCCCTACCCCAAATTGGGAAGTTTCAGATGAGAGGTTTTTGGAGAAAGTGTATAGTGTTGCAGAAGTAACTGTTGCGGGACAAAAAATTTTCATGAAGGCTGCAACAAGACGGAAGTTGGTGAGATCTAAAGCAGGGATAGACTCAATCGAATTGGACTAAACCCCAAAGGTAAGAATATTGCAAACTCATTGCACTATTTGGCTTGTTTTGCGACAGAAGAGGGATGAATTTACTTGCATGATTTTGTTTGTACAACTCGTTTAAGACAGTGTGACATGAATAATGAAATTGAAATTCTGGCGAAAACTCCTAAACAAGGAAATCATATGGGTAGCATAAATTAGATACATTGAGAGCCAACTTAAAGAACATATGCACAGGGAACTTATGCATGCCAAGTGTTTGTAAATTTGACTCAATTGATGAATTAAAGTTCTCACCTTTTAAAATCTGGTTGCATAGTATACATATATCTTGGCTAAAAGAGGTTGAGTGGGGTGGCTTGCGTAGCAAAAACTATCAGGGTAGTTGATAAGTACATGTCTATCAAAATTTATAACCGCATGGCGAGAAATTTACATAACTTAGTTGTTTCTTTGAATTTGCAATTAGGTGTTGGTTCATCAGTAATGTTGTCTACATGGCACATAATATGATATTAAAATTGCTATACAGATTGTTAGTAATTATGTTGACTTCATCGCAGTGTGTATGTGTTGAAATGGGCCAAACGTGTACATAATTAATGACTTATGTGCAATCTTTTTGTTGATGGAATGAGTAAGTGCAATGGTTCACATTGTGATGACTGATGTACACGTGGTAATTGACAGAAAATGCAGTTGTTGATAGCAACAAGTTGACAGAGGATGGGATTCCTAAAACAGGAATGGGGTTTGATGCAGAAGATGAGGCTTATAAATTTTACAATACATATGGTTTTGTCATGAGCTTCAACATCCAAAAAGACTACTTGAACAAGGACTAGGATGGCTTGACAACATCAAGAAGGTACACTTGTTGTAAGGTATCCCATAATACTTGTGTATGCTTACATGGTCATAAATTTATAGAAGTTAGCTTATTGTTTAAATTTGCAATTAATTATTGGCCCTTACATACTATCACGTACATACACATAATGTGAAAATGAATTTGGGTTAATATCAGAAACCTCCCTTGAGGTTTCTTCTAATCACATCTAGCACCCCCCATATTTTTGAAATCACACTTAGCACCCCTGGAATGACAACTTTGGTTTCTTGTCAGCCCCTCTATTTGAAAATGGTAGTAAAAAATGAATTGTAGGAGAGAGACTTTATTTTTGTTTCACTTTTACCCAAAGCCCAAAATGATTAGTGAATTTTAGAAGATAAAAATAGAAATAAATAGGCATATGATATTAATTTAGAAGCTGAGGGTGTAAAAGTGTAATAAAAAGAATGTTATAACTAATTATCAGAGATTTTGGCGATATAGAGATGCATAACTAATTATGGACCTGGGGCCGGAACGGTTGCACTCCGGAAGCTTGTGTGCATTTTGCACACGGTGTAACATCATTTGTACACGTTGTAACACTAGAATAACAGCGAGTAATTATACTACCTTTAACAGCAGTAACCGTCCCTGCCCCTTCTCCACTAATTACATAGTCCATGATACTACATTGGATCAGTCTAGTAACATGATACGTAAGCCTTATATTGCAATCCAATTCTGAACAAAAACACCATCTACAACTAGTTGTTTAGATGGTGAGGATTGCAATGCACAAAACTATACACAAGTAGTTCTAAGATTAGTCAAACAGCACCATAAGTGGCAGGAAATATAAATCAGATGCACATTGCACCACTTATCAAAAAATTGTCCACAAAAGCTAACATTGCTTCAGTATTGCTGGGAGCTAAGAAGACTAGTACCTAAACTACTTCAGATACCACAAGCAAGGATTGCGGGGAACCTTTAGCACTCTCAAAACATCATAGAGAAACTGCTGGTTATAGTGTTAGAGGCCACTATTGCAGCAGTATTAATGCTAACAGAAGTTTCGGCTTGAGATCCACCATTTAGAGTAGCTTGAGCATTTGGTACAAAGGGAATTATACCTTGCTTGTTTACAGCAGCATTGGTTTTCATTGAAGACCTTCCTCTCTGCATCAGAAAAGAACAAATTTAAACTTTTTTGCTGCAAAACTTTAAATTACTCCAATAGTGCACTAGTTCTGAATTTTGCAGCAGCAATGTATGACATTATAATGCTTACCCTCTTAGTAGAAGTGCTTGTGCTAGCCTGCAAATTAACTTGCACATTGACAGCTGCATCTTGTTGGCGAAAACTTGGATTACTCCCCTGACTTGAAACAACCACTGGCATATTTCCTTGTACTTGATCCTACATCACAGAAGACATGATAAACAAGTTAATAATATGTGCAACGTATATACTTTGGTACATGATCAGATGATCAGATTGAACTTAATTACCCAAAGCACAGCCCCTGCCAATCCCCGTGTTAGCTATGCCTCTACCAGGCTTTCCTCTCCTTAGAGCACCCTGCAATGTAACAACTTCAAAATTGAGCATATAATTATCTAGCTCCCACAAGTTAGCTAATATTTTGTGATTATCAGGACAAATTTGGTCCCTTTTACATGGATACATAGTCAAGTAACTAACACTTAACGTGATGTATATTTTTGTAAACTGATTGTACCTCATAAATCACCCTGTGTAAAGTACTCACAGATAAGCAAGAACTACTCATACAAGTAAAATTACATATCTACTATAGGGAGATGCACAAATTGATCAAAGGGCTAAATAACCATTCGAAATTTATGCGTATACATGCACTACCTTTTATAGATATACACAGTCAAGTAACTAACATCTAACATAATGTACATTTTTGTAAACTGATCGTACATCATACATCACCCCTTGTAAAGTACTCATAAATAAGCAAGGACTACTCATACAAGCAAAATTACACATCTACTATAGGGAGATGCATAAATTGATCAAAGGGCTAAATAACCATTCCAAATTATGCGTACCATTACACTACCTTTTATAGATATACATAATCAAGTAACTAAGATCTAACATAGTGTACATATTTGTAAACTGATTGTACCTCATAAATCACCCCGTGTAAGGTGTTTATAGGCAAATTGTGCGCCAAAACAATGGCATTTTTGTTATTTTCTGGTTTCCAATAATTTTTCTTATTCATTATTTTTTTCCAGCATTTCCCCGCTTAAAACTTTGCCTGGTGTTGGTGGTTTTTGGGTAATTTCTCACCTTTTGATTAGGACAACCTATCACATCCTATTGCCAGGGGTGCTAAGTGTGATTTCAAAAACATGGGAGGTACTAGATGTGATTAGAAGAAACCTTAGGGGAGGTTTCTGATATTAACCCAATGAATTTACTATATAGTTGTTCGCTGGTTATATAGAATCGATATAAGCGTACAAATTGGGATCTAATATGTTATACCCTGCATGCAATTGGTAATACATTATATCTTGTTCAATTTATTTTACAGCATACCAAGGATAAATACAGCTTCTTTTCACAAATTAATGGATATCAATCAAAGGTGGTAGAGCAAAGAAGTTAGATTGGATAATTAGATAGTTTTTTTTTTATTTTGCCAAACTCATAACACTCATTAGAATATATTTACACTTAGTTCTTAGTGCATTACCACATGTTCAATCTATTTTATAATGTACTAGGGGAAAGAAAGGTTAAATTGCTAATTTTAGATTTTGTTTATTGATATTGCTAATTTGCAGTTATTTGTCCACATGTATATCGCAACCACATGCATAGTGCAATGGTATGCATACATTTGGAATGATTATTGGTGCTTTAATCCACCTGTGCATCTCTTTGCAGGCTACAGTGGGTGTGTAATTATATTTGTATGACTAATACTAATTTGTCTATAAGCAAATTACATGGGATGATCTATCAGTACAATCAGTTTACAAAAATGTACATCATATTAGATGTTAGTTACTTGACTGTGTATATCTATGAAAGGTAGTGCAATGGTATGCATAACTTTGGAATGGTTATTAGCCATTTGATCAACTTGTGCATCTCTCTACAATTGATGCATAATTTTACTTGTATGAGTAATACTAGTTTGTCTGTGAGTATCTTACACGGGGTGATCTATGAGGTACAATCAGTTTATAAAAATGTACATCATGTTAGGTGTTTGTTACTTGACTATGTATATCTGTAACAGTGAGATTAGATATAGTGCAATAAAAAGTAGCCACCTGAGTTGGAATGTATTTTAGAAACTTTGGTATAATGCTATTAGTATTTTTTTGTGAAGTGTACACGTTGTTAGTAGGTACGGAGTAGTGCTATATGTTATGTATGCTTACATGGTCATAAATTTATAAAAAGTTAGTCTATTATTTAAATTTGTAATTGGTTGTTAACTCTTACACATTGTCACGTACACATACATAATGTAAGAATGAATTTACCATATAATTGTTTGCTGGTTACATAGAGTTCATATAAGCATACAAATTGGGGTTTGATTAGCTATACCGTGTATGTAATTGTTAACACATTATATCTTTTTCTCCTTATTTTGTAGCATGTGAAGGGCAAAGATAGCTTCTTTGACAAATCAATGGATTTCAATCAATGCTGGTGGAGCAAAGAAATTATATTGGATAATTAGATAGTTTCATTATGCTAGACTCATAACACTCACTAGAATGTACTTACATTTAGTTCTTAATGCATTATCACATGTTCAATCTATTTTACAATGTACTAGAGGAAAAAAAGTTAAATTGCTAATTTTAGATTCTATTTATCAGTATTGTACATCTAGTTAGTATTTAAGTAGTATTTGTTGTTAATTTTTTTTATTGTTAGCTCGATTTGTTTTACAATATATCCAAAGTAGTAACTTCGATTCTATGAATTGGTAAAAAAAAATTTCTATTGCTAATTAGTAACATCCCGATGTTGTACCTCCATGTTAGTATTTATTGACTTTTTGTTGCTATCATCTTACAAACGGTTTAGTCCATTTTATGATATGTTTTAGGAAATAAAAATTTTTGTTTTACAAATTGGTGAAAACTAGTTACATTTAGTTATTTATAAGTTACATACATGTTGATTAAACACAAATTTAACTAGTCATATACCACTATTATGGAAATAGTAGCTTTAGGTAAAATTTTAGTTGTCAATATATTATAATCTCAAAAAGTAGTAATTGCCCATCAGTAAATTTGTTACACTCAATCATAGTGTCACTCATTTCTGTTTTTATCAAACCCCAAACTAAAAACCTTAAAAACGTGGTTGGAATATCAATTTTGGCATACTTCTATCATTTAATTGATCTTTGAACAAATATCCTTAAGTTTATTAACTGTGATGCATATAAAAATAAACCAAATGAATACTCTAGTTATAACATTATGGACAACAATTCTAATGGATATATACAATGCTTCAAACAAATCTACAAATTGAACAAAAATCTACGATGATTACAATGATATCTACAAGGATTCTTACCTATCACTACATAACATTTTGTATAAATCGAAATTGAAAATTTACAAATATTGTGCTAACAAAAATCTATAAAAATAAATTAAAAGAGTTATACAATGCTGTTAACTGAGTTTCACTTGCTCCATTTCTTCTTCTCAAGTTGATTTCTTCTTTTTCTTTCTAATTATAAATGGTGGGATTGGTTCTGCAAGGTCAATAGTTCCCACTTTTTATATTTCTTCCTTTTCATTTGGATTCTTTTTTATCCTTTTCCGTGCCATCTTGCCACTGCTCATGCAAATTGTAAAGGCTATTTACTTTGTTCAATACATATCAGTTTGACTATTAATGATAGATGACTAATTAAATTTTTATTCAATCAGCGTGTATGTAACTTATAAGTAACTAAGGGTCCGTTTGGTTGGATCAAAATGGAAAATATTTTCCTAGGGACAAGGGAAAATATTTTCCATTGAAGTCATTTTCCTGAAAAATCACTTCTTTCTCCATAATTTTCCAGTGTTTGGTTATTAAGTGAAAATATTTTCCAAATTCCTTTTTTCATAATTTTCCAATGTTTGGTTTATCAATGAAAATATTTTCTAATATGTTTGTTGATATGTTGCAAATATTTTTCTACTCTTAAAACTTTCATTTCGTTAGAAGTTAATTTTAGTTTCTATCCATTATAATCATATTATCATTTCTATAAAATATTTATTCATATTACAGCATGAATTCTTAAATGGAATTATTAATGATACTAATGAATTGGTTGGGAAAGAAGAGTTAAAAACCAAACAAAAACCTAGCTGAACACTATTCTTTATTGGTATAGTATCATGTCATTATGTTGTTCCTTTGAAAAGGGAGAAGAACCTAAATGCAGAGAATCCTATATTGGAATATAAACCAAGATTTCAGCTCCAGAATCAAAAATCTTATTCATGGTACAGAGTTAGAACCATTGGTACATACAAGCACCCTAATCAAGCCTAGAGTGATTCAAATCCCTGCTTTAAATGTTGTTGGCCTCAGTTGGATCAAAAATCTGGAACAATTCAATACATACAAAGGCAAATATAAGCCAAAATATAAAATATTGCTCAACAAAAAGGAAAATCACATCTCCAAATGGAAAATGGTCCCAAAAATATCAGTTGCCTAGGTAGTAAATCATGGATACAAAAGGAAACATCTATACAACACGTCACCAATGTTCATGTGAACGTTTTACAGGAAAAAATTTAGTGACCAGAGCTTTGAACAAATCCAGTTGGCCTGCACCTACAAATTCCCAAGGCCAAGGCAAGTGGCAAGGTACTCAGTCAGCCCTCCTTTTTTCCACTTGTAGATCACCTCCAAGGTGATGCTGAAACACAACAGGAAAAATAAATATCTTAATACGTGATAGGATCTAGTTCTTTCTTAACTAACTGATGCTTTCTTTTTATTTTAACCTGCCACATGCGTTGATAACTTAGCAATGACACAATGGACATTGTGAATAGCCAGTAAATAAACCCTCAACAAGGATTTATAATGACTTACCTTACTATCTATGTGACATACATATGGGCATGTTGGACAAAAGAATCTGGCAGGGCGGTCCATATGCGGCAATTCATATTGCAATAACATCCCACAAGTCCGGCAAAATTCCATTGCAGTCTCTTTTAGGATAATCCACTATTTATGTATGTCTCTACAAAATTAAAACAAGGGGAAAAAAGCATCAGAGTAACATAATATTAGCACACAAACTTAATCTTCACTTGATTGTTTCATTCACAATTTAAAATAAATAAGTAATACATATGCAAGATGCGCAAAAATGAAGCACTAACACAGTGGCCATAAAGAAAGGAAAATAGAAGTATCTAGATGATTAGAAAAGAAAACAAACTCTTTGATTTGACTCAAAATGATGAGCATTTCATTCCTTTCTATTGTTTACCTTTCGACACACACGCTCTCTCTTTTCTCTTCTTTATTCTCCCTAATCCCAGAAGAGTATATGCGCAACTGAATGAATATTTAAGATACTAGAGAACCTCACCTTGCGAACGTCTTAACAACTTAACCTTTACCCCAATCCCAAAACATAAATCCTAAAATTTAAATTCTCTAGACAAGAAATCCCAACATTCAGTATTCATATCGCTCAGAGAAATCAATAACAGCCATATACATTTAACAACAAATTTCTCAATAGAAAGACAAAATCAAACTCTAAGGACACCAATTGATTGATAATTTACAAAAAAACTACTGAAGTTTCTTAATCTATCAATCAATTGATACAAAAACAATCATGCAAGCTCAAGCCCTTACCTCAATAAGAATCGTCAGAAAATGGGAGTGGAGCAATAAATTTTACCAGAATTCCTAGAGCTTCATATAATTATAGAAAAAGAAAACTGAAAACTAAAGATAAAAGAAACATCTTTAAAAAAAAATCCAAATTCCTCTGTGAAACTAGTGCCACAATTCTCAAGAATTATAGCAACAAAATTAAAAAAAAATCGATAGAATCCTAGATTGGAACAACCGATTTTATCAGATTTTTTTGGAAAAAATAAAAATATATTCAAGACAAAGCCCTAAATAAGAATCTCACCCAAGGCACCTTGCCAGAGTTGGAGATGGCTGCCATCAGAAATGATCATATTGTTGGTGATTTCTAAGTCTCTCCAATCTTCATTGCCCACTCTCTGTATCTTTAGCCGCAAAGGCTTTGTTTGTTTTTGTTAGAATGTGGGTAGGGAGCTCTATTGTGAAGTGCAAGAGCCGCTCGTTTTAATGAAGGAAAATAACTTCAGTAAGTCAAAAGATGAAGTTATTTTCCACCAAGTGAAGTAAAATATATTCCCCGCATAAATCTTTTTCCAAGATGAAATGATTACCAAACACAGGAAAATTTGGAAAACATTTTCAGGAAAACATTTTACATTCAAACAAACACACCCCAAATGTAACTAATTTTCACCAATTTGTGAAATAAAAATCTTTATTTCCTTAAACATATCGTAAAATAGGCTAAACATACCTAATGTCTTTGCTTCACCAGTATTGATTGATATCCATTAATTTGTCAAAAGACGCTATCTTTGCCCATGACATGCTGCAAAATAAGGTGAATACGATATAATGTGTTAACAATTATATACAGAGTATAGCTAATCAAACCCCAATTTGTATGCCTATATGAACTCTATGTAACCAATTAACAACTATATATTAAATTCATTCTTACATTATGTGTATGCATGTGACAGTGTGTAAGGGCTAACAACCAATTACAAATTTAAACGATGGACTAACTTCTGTAAATTTATGACCATGTAAGCGTACATAACATATAGCACTACTCCATATCCACTAACAACGTGTACCCTCAACAGAGAAATTTTAATATCAACTATACCAAAGTTTGTATAATACATTCCAACTCATGTAATTACTTTTTTCTGCGTTATATCTAATCTCTCTTTTATATATATACATAGTCAAGTAACTAACACCTAACATGATGTACATTTTTGTAAACTGATTGTATCTCGTAGATCACCTTGTGTAAGATACTCACAGACAAACAAAGACTATTCATACAAGTAAAATTACACATCTACTATAGGAAGATGTACAAATTGATCAAATGGCTAAATAACTGCTTCAAATTTATGTATACAATTGCACTACCTTTTATAGATATACGCATTGAAGTAACTAACATCTAACATAATGTACATTTTTGTAAACTGATTGTACCTCATAGATCACCCTGTGTAAGGTGTTTATAAGCAAATTAGTATTATTCACCTAGATAAAATTACACGCGCACTGCAGCCTGCAAGGAGATGCACAAGTGGGTCAAAACATCAATAACCATTCCAAATGTATGCATACCATTGCACTATGCATATTGCTGTGATGACTAATTGCAATATGCATGTGAACAAATAACTGTATATTTAACAATTTCTATGCATCGTATTGATGAATAACATATTGTACATTCTGATAAATATGGTGTACATCACACACCTTATCTAGGCTAATAACCATTTCAAAGTTATAGATACCATTGCAGTACCTTTCACAGATATACACAGTCAAGTAACTAATACCTAACATGATGTACATTTTTATAAACTGATTGTACCTTTTAGATTACCCAGTATAAGGTACTTATAGGCAAATTAGTATTACTCATACAAGTAATATTACACATCTACTGCAGCTTGTAAGGAGATGCCTAAGTTGGTCGAAACACCAATAACATTTCCAAAGGTATGCATACCATTGTACTATCTTTTATAGATATATACATTTAAATAACTAATACCTAAGATGATGTACATTTTCGTAAACTAATTGTATTTATACATCACACTGTATAAAGTGTTTACAGACAAATCAGTACTACTCATACAAGTAAAAAAATTTACTAAAAGTCAGTACAAGTTGTGGCTGCAACGGCTAATTGCAGTATGCATGTGGACAACTAACCGCATATTCAAAAATTTGTACACATTGTATTTGGTCGGTTACATGGTGTACATTATTTCAATCAGATTGTACATTCACTAAGTATGTATGTACTGGCCATTCATTGAAGTAAACTATCTATCTAATTTAATGCATTCTCATAAGCACTAATTGTCAATTTCATAGACAATTGGAACAAATAACCATCTAATAAAAACATCTGATATAAATGTTATTAATGACTAACATGCTATACGTTCCAATAAACATGGTGTACATCACATACGTTGTCTAGGCAAAATCTTACAAGTTATCAAAATTTTCGCCATACTTTAAAAGCAATTACAAGTAGTAAAATTTATACCGTGCAACAAGTTACACCATACTTTAAAAGCAATTACGAGTAGGCAAATATCATTGTAATCATGTTATGGGATACCTTGCAACAAGTGTACCTTCTTGATGTTGTCAAGCCATCCTAATCCTTGTTTAGTTAGACTTTTCGGATGCTGAAATCTATGACAAAATCATATATGTGAGTGATGGTCACATAGTGTCACAATTGTGCACAATAGGTTTCCGATAATATACATGTTGTTAGATGACAGTTACGGTTTATAGTCATAAATGTACGCATTGTGAGTCAGGCATTGCAGTGTTGTACTCCCTATTTCATTAGTGTAACTCGCTTTACTTAACTTTTATCTTTGTCTACTGTGATGTAAGCGTCCATATACGGTCGGTAATACAGTTTAAACTATACGGTGTCACTGCTATTCTGCAACAAGAATAAAAAAAAAAAGCAAGTAACAATTACCTTCACACTCTCCCTGTTATTTTATATACCTATAAATATTCTAAGTCATTTAATTCGTCTATTGAGTCAAATTTACAAACACTTGGCATGCATAAGTTCCCTGTGCATACGTTCTTTAAGTTGGCTCTCAATGTATCTAATTTATGCTACCCATATGATTTCCTTGTTTAGGAGTTTTCGCCAGAATTTCAATTTAATTATTCATGTCACACTGTCTTAAACGAGTTGTACAAACAAAATCATGCAAGTAAATTCATCCCTCTTCTGTCGCAAAACAAGCCAAATAGTGCAATGAGTTTGCAATATTCTTACCTTTGGGGTTTAGTCCAATTCGATTGAGTCTATCCCTGCTTTAGATCTCACCAACTTCCGTCTTGTTGCAGCCTTCATGAAAAATTTTTGTCCCGCAACAGTTACTTCTGCAACCCTATACACTTTCTCCAAAAACCTCTCATCTGAAACTTCCCAATTTGGGGTAGGGATATTATTTTGCTGATACTCTGGAATTGTGAATAAATGTTCACAAGATATGGTTTTGGAGGGAGACCAAAATTTTATTTCATTTGAAGAGTTCAGATGAAGAGTCGTGCCTCATTAACTTGAGCGGGAATTTTTGGAACGGACAGCTGAGGTATTTTAACGGAGCCCGTTAGCCCCTCAGATGTTTTTTTATTTCTTTTCCTACTCACTCATTAAAACAACGTCGTTTTCCTTTGGTGTTGCTCCCATTATACGTGGCCTATTGCAGTCCTCTCATTTTTTTTTGTGAGAGGACCGCTCAGGGACGGTCCTTCTGAGGACCGTCCCTGCCCCGTATCCAATCAATCATTGGCCTTAGTTGAAAGGTCAATGTGCAGGAGGAGTTTTTTTTAAGCTTTCCCGAAGTCTAAATTCCACCTAATGCATCACATAAGAAGAACAATGCTTTTTATTTGTAAAAAATTCAGAGGGTGCAACAGTGCAATTATCTAGTTCGGTGGTTCATCCCCCAATCCCTATATAAACCTCTTTAGATTCCTTCCCTCTACTCTTCCTTCCTCTAGACAGAGCAGGAGAAAGGTGTGGTAGCTCAACCCTATACAAATCTCTTTAAATTCCTCTCCCCCATCCCCCCATATCCCTATAAAATTCTCTTTGGACTCCCTCTCCCATCCCAATAACACCTGTACAAGTCTCTTTAAACTTTCTCTCCCACGCCAAGAATCCCTATACAAGCCTCTTTAAACTCTCTTCCCTTCTCCTTCCTTCCCATATAGCAGGAGTAAGGTGCAGTAGCCCAACTCCTCCGTAGAGTAGAAGTAAAGTGTAGTAGCTCAACTCCTATACCAATCTCTTTAAACTCCCTCGCTTTCGCCTCCCCCTTCAAACAGAATAGGAGTAGGTTAAATAGTTGCTATTGCTACAAAAAAAAAAAAGCCTCTTTAGACTCTCTACCTCCCCTTCCACAACTCCCTACAAGCCTTTTTAGAGTCCCTTTCCCCCTCCCCTCCATAGAGTAGGAGAAAGGTGCAGTAGCCCAAGTCCTATACAAATCTTTTTAGACTCCCCCCTCTCCTTCCCAAATAGAGTAGGGTTAGAAAGTTATTATTGTTGACGGAAAAAAAAGAAGACAAGAAACATGGAAGTTAGCACTAGAACGTAGGGTTATGTAAGGAAAGCACGAAGAAGGTGCGAGAAGTGAATTGTACTAATTAATGTTCTTCCTTATCCCTAAGCTTCCTTCCTTCTCCTTCTTCCCTTGAGTCCATATCTTTGATTCTGATTTTGTAGAAATTTGTTAATGTTCGTATTTGCGATTCCGTAATCTCTATTGAAGTAAATTAATGAAAAGTGAGATTTACGGCTTGTTTTCAACTGGTTCTAGTTCTGTAAAATTTAATTTTGTAAAATTGATTCTTGAAACTTAGATTTTTCAGAATGTAGGTCTGTTTGGATTGTGAATTATTAGAGATATTTTTACTGTAGCACTTTTTGTGATGTGATGTATGTGAGATAAAAAGGTAATTGGGAAGGTAAAAAGGTGTATTGGAAATTGTAATGATGATGTAAATAAATAAATTTTGGGAAATAAAACCTAATCCAAACAAACCATTTTTACCGTTAAAAAAGCCATTTCAATAAATATATAGATGTTCTTTAAAAAAAGTTAAAAAATTGACTTTGACAAAAAAAATGACCATGTTACTTTTATATGCTATATAATTAAAATTTTGTGCTAATTAAATAATTTTATGTAATTAATTACTTTTTTATGAAGATTTAAATGGTGGAGAAAAAAACAAGAGACATGCGAATGAATTTGAAAGTGAAATAAGAATATAAAGATCATAGCAAAGTTATCTAATCTTTGGGTAGTTTAGTAATTATGTTGAAATTTGAAGTAAATTTTGTTAAAAGTAAAATCCAAAACCATCTCAATACCTACTTCTAAGGGTGCCCATGGTTCAGATTTGAACCAAAATCGGACCGAAATTGGGCTGACGGTTTATTGAATCAGAATCAGAACAGGAAGCATAACCGTCGCTAAAGGTTTAGGTTCAGGTTTAGATTCATCAAAATTTTGAATAGAAGTCGGAATTGGCGGTTTAAAATCCGTTCAAAACTATCTATAAAAACATTTACTACCTAAAATTTGACTAATTTAGAGTTCAACATCAATAGTCAACACTTAATACACGTAGTTCCAATTTAGCCCAACAATGACTAACCTATTGTCCTATTCTATTAGTAAGTCTATATCCCATGATTAAACTAAGTCCAAGATCATTCTAATTTAATCAACAATGAGATTTTTTTTCATAAAATTTACATAATTTTTTCTTTTTCCTTGCACATGATAATACAATAAAACATTATTGTCATATTTTCTTAGAATCAATTTTATAACAAGTGTTTAAATATAACTAAAAGAACTGAAACCACAATCAAAAGAAATTGAAACCGTAACTGAAATACAATCGGAGTCGAAATCGAAACTAGAGGTTCAAAAACTATAACCATAACCATCCTATAAAACCCGGTTCAGCTTCCATCTTTTAAAAGAACTGGAATCATCAATTTTTAAAAATTGGAACCAACGATTGTGTAACCGTGGCCATGTCTACCTACTTTTGATCTTCAGCTTGTTTGGGCCTAAAAAATATGAAATTATTTTTTAAAATCAGTTGAGAACTCAACAAAATAGTTTTTCGAAAAGAGTCTAATAGCTACTCATTGGACATTGATGTAGTTTAAGTATTAAATTTTTGAAAAAGAAAGATTAATTATGGAACGTATATAATTATAAGAGAGAGTAATGTTGGTGTGTATATACATGGTAAGTTTAGTAAAATTTAACGAGTGTCCTGTGGCACCCGTCTAGAAAATCCTTTCACAAATCAAAAACTAATATCATTTTTCTAAAATCAGTTTAGAACATGACTTTATTGCTGAATTTTGCTTTTTTTTTTTTTACTTTAGTATTCAGTTGATTTCCTCCCTTATCCAGCTTGGTATATTCTGATTTCTAAAGGATCCATGTCTTGATAAATTCACAAATTGATGCATTAACTTTTTCCAGCCTGGGTGAAGTGGAGGTTTAGATGAGGCGATACTGTACCCATATGTGGCGCGATGTAATCCATTAAGTTTGTTCATGTGAATGATCTTTTGCAAGAAAAGATAGCCAAGGTCTTATGTTCCTTTGAGATTAAATATCAGAATTTTCACTTAGATTTTGTCTGTACAACAAGTTGCACTGGCAAGTTTTAAGTGGCATCCATGATAAAGTGGACCATATTTTGTAGCAATTTGAGCTTATCTAAGCTTGTTTTCTATCTCATGTATGAAAGCCCCATTGTCTTATGCTTCCTTTATATGCTACAATAAATCTAATTAATTTTTCCATCAAATTTATGCCTTAAGTTGGGTATATCAGTGTTTTGATAGTCAGAGGCTCTTTACTACCATTTTCAGTCCAACTCGTCTTGCCAATGGAGAAGGATCAACTTTGGGGCCCTTAATTCGATATAGAATTAGTCAGCTTAAGACACTGGTAATCCTATGATATATATAGGAATTGACTTCAAATCTCTATTGTAGTATGTTGTATTCACCGTAATCTCAAATTCATATGCTACCTCAAGGTTTCTGAGTAATTAAGATTTAGGGATTTTTTGGGCGCATTTATAGGCAATTCTCTCTCTTATCAACAGTTTTACAGTGTGCTGATAAAGGTATTCCTGAATTTCCATGCACATAGTTGGAGTTGACCCCAGATGAAATCAACAGAATCAACTAAAGAACTTATTGGAAGAATTAAATAAATTGTTAATGACATGGAAATCAATGGTGAAAAGTTAGAAGAAGTTTGAGTTGTAGTTATGGTTCAAGGTCACGGTCGTGGTCCGAACCGTTCCATATCGATTTTAACATAACAGTCACGTTTTGACGAGACACAAATTTTGAAATATTTAATATTCTTAAAATTGTGAATAATATTAAAAAATATGCTAAATGAAAATAATTAAAAAATTAGCAAAAAAAAATCTGTAAAATATAAACTTGCCATTTGACTCGGATGAGTTGAACCGACTCGGTCGAAACTATCTGTATCAGAGACTTCTCGGCCAAATTCTCAATGACTCAGTCGATTTCTCAGCGATTCATATATCTCGAAATCATCTTGTCTCGGTATCGGAACGGAGAGATCCGTTCCGGTGATGACTCGGCCGAATCGTCTCAGTTTCAGCTGAGACTTTGAACCATGGTTGTAGTCATGTGCTCATTATTTTGCCTAGAAAATTATGGATTTAGATACAAGAAACATGCTTACTGATCCATAAACACATACAGTTTTTGCACCTCCGAATCTACTGACAACATTTAGCAATTAAGTACAACCTTGGCTTGTCAAGCTTCCAGTCTCGTCAACTCCATCTGCTATAACCTTATAGATTGAACTTCCCCATCAGGCCATAAGCTACTTTCCCTGGACAAATCACATAAGTTGATCAGCTAAAGTAGAAAAGAAATATTGATTTGGTAAGAGCTGATGCAGTTGCAATGGACCAAAAAGATAAAGTACTAAAATTAACTAGCAAAACAAGAAGCATAAGATGTTTGATACCCTCAATGCTGACATGCCTCTTGGTCCCTTCACTTAATTAAGGTCAAAGACTGCTGCAGATTCTGAAGCACTTCGATCAAGTTGTCCCTTATGTTAGGCTTTGCAGTCAAAATCATCAAATTTATGCATGTCACATAAAGCATCTTATTCCACACAAAATTGTGTTTGATACGTCTGCTTGGTATTGAACCTCCACAATAAGCCTGAAACGAAATGACATGCTTAGCTAGGCTTCAAACCGACAAAATGTCAACACTTCAATTGAAGAGAAAATAAGGACACGTGGCAGCAAAAAAAGTTACTCCGTAACAACTGAAATACTAGCATTCATGATACTTATGACATGTGAGATTGAAGAGTATAACCACGTAACAGCAAAAGAATCTGTCCAACTCAAGTGGAAACTGGAAAAGACTAATAAAACTGGCAGATTTCACACCGCATGTTCCCTTTTCAAGAGATTAAACGGTTGGAATTCGCACAATTTGCTCAATATATAGCTGAAACTGTACTTTATTTTATTCCTGTAAAATTGTTCTCAAGAAAGACTGCTCAAAGTCACAGCATTTCAAGTTTTTAATGCATTATAAAAGCTCTTTTTCATTTGTTCAATAAAAAACTGAGCTAAAATTTTGGAACATGGTTCCATGCTGGAATTTACAGTGCTTGAGGTTTAAAAACAACTTCAAACTCAATTTAAGAATCTTGCCTATCTTCCCCCTCCTCCCTTCCAGTTTTTTCCAGTTACAGAAATGCCCTCATTCCACAACGTTTATTTCTTCTGTTTCTGTAGATTTAAATTTTCTATATGTTTTGCCATCTCTGATAGATAAAAGTAAAACTCATTTAGGATCTGATTCTATTTTATTCAAAAAGGACTACATTGACATGCAAATGAAACACACCAGCAGGATCAGATACAAAGACTCAGGAGTTTACAGTAAAAATGTCAAGCTTTTGTGAAAGACACTGGCAAGTTAGTGTGACATCTCATGTTCCTCATGCAAAAACAATAGAAACTGGAGAAGATTTTCAACTCGAAAACTCATAAGCATCAGGAAACAATTAAAAAGACTGCTATGTTATGTGCAAGAGAATTACCCAGACAACTTATCTAAAGCTGCAACTTCTTTCTGCAGAATTTCCCGCTAAGAAGCTGTCAAATTCCTTCCTTTTTGACGTTTTAAGATATCTCAAACTCTTCCATTATGTTCAACTCCTCAAAGAAAAAGTCTTCTATTTCCATCTGCAATGGAACAGAATACTGAAATTGTTAACAACAAAGCTTATTAATCAAACTATCAATGAAGGTTCACTTTTAGGGGATATATTGGAGCACAACAACTTTAACCTCTTCAGAAAGCACGCCACTCAAGCAAGCTTGTAGAAAAGTCAGTGGTATACGACAAGACCTATTTTGTATTCTGCCAACATTACCATAACCGTGCTTTGTAAATGAAGAGCTATGCAAAATTACAATGGCAAAAGTCACTTTGGAATAAAAGTAAACAGAAACAAAAAAAATAAAAAGGTTTCTGTCATAAATCTATAAATAAAGAAACTAAAACAAAGATGTCAAAACAACATGTTCCCAGTTGAAAGTCTAAAGTTCCCAAATGCTTAATATATTAAAGCTAACATTTGACCTCAAGGTAACGGATTCTCACAAAAATGTCACGAGACAAAAGATTTTGATGCACGAATAATTTGCTAAACTCTAGTACTTGCATGACTAGAAGTATGTGGTAAAGTTTCAATCCAAAATCAAGATGATTACCTGAAATACAAATCTTAATGACTGATGAAGATCTTGAGGCCTTCAATCCCTTGCTCCTCAATGTCCCTGACTGACTCTTCTGTGGAAAGGCCACAACGTTGCACTTGAATCATCAGCAAGGTAGGAATTTCCCCAAAAGAGAATGGAACTGCCTCAAGTTCTTTGCAGTGTCGCAAAACTAATTGCTGAAGGTTGGGAAGGTGATCGCAAGTGGCATTCCACTCAACAACATTCAGAGAATCTAACTTCAAGAATTTCAACTTTAGGAACTCCCCTTCCCTCATGTCCCATATCCGGCCCTCAAAGGCATTAGAAAGTAATTTGAGAACCTCAAGGTTTTGTAGTCTCCCAATAGCAGACATATGTTTCCATGGCAGGCGAAGCCTAGACAAAGTCAATTTTTTTAAATTCAGGGGGAAGCTCAATTCTCCCTGATTAAGGGCCCTACCAGAGATGTTGAGTGATTCAAGCTGATTTAGAATGTCAAATTGTGGAAATTGATTACATCCCATAGGAGAACTCGGAGATTAAAAAATGATGCATCTTAACCTGTGAAGATTGGGAAATCTCCTCAGTATCTTCAATGTCTCCTTCCCTCCAGAAAGAGCTGGTGTGGAAAGAGTTACTAAGTTATCCAATACCAAGGAACCTTCAAGCTGGTCTTCTTGCAAATCGAACATAGCACAACTATTTACATGAACATGTCTTAACATTCTCATGCTCCAAATAATAACCGGTAACACAACCATACCTTTTAATCCCTTCACAACAAACGTCTCTAGTTTCCAGAGGCTGGCTATTGATGGTGGAATAGAATCCAGATCCCCACTGACTGCTAAGTACCTTAGTTGAACTAATAAATCAAATCCAATGGGAAAGAACATACCCATATTGATGGATTCCAAATCCAACACCCTGAGAAGTTTAAAATTTTGAAAAATGAATGTGATATCATATGGGCATCTGGGATACCTATCAGCAACTGCAGAAAATAGCAGAGACCTTGTTCTTGGACCAGAAGGTTTTGATTTGATGAAATGCCTCCGCTCCAAACAAATGCAAAGCCGATGTCTTTCATATATTAATGGTTTTGAAGGGTAATAATGATCAAAATCAACATCATCATCTAAACCATCAAAAGAAGCAAATGGTTCATCACGCTTGGTAATTGGCTGGAGAAACATTTCTTCCTTAGATCTTGACAGGCACAAATCATGTAGCATGTCATGAACTCGACATGTTTTGACCCCACCTATGGATCTTCTTTTAGAAACCAGTACAAGGCTTCGACCGACTAAGTCCATTAGGTAATCCTCTCCAAGATCCTCTAAGCTTTTCTCTTCGCTTTTCTTAATAAAACCTTCAGAAATCCACAACCGTATCAACTTGCGCACAGAGATATCTTTGTCCTCCAGGAATGCTCCGAAATAAAGGAAGTTTCAAATTGTATGGCAACTGCTCATAACTCAGCTCTAGGATATCCTTGCACCGGGTTTCTGGATCATTTATTAACCTTCTGCCCAAACTTCCAACAATTTGTTTCCACAAGTCTGGTTTCTTTTCCATCCTTTCAAGGAGACCAGATACTGCAACCACAGAAAGAGGTAGTCCTTTACATTGTTGAGCAATTTCCTTTCCAACTCCTAGCAATTCTGTTGGACAACCTTTTTCATGAAATATCTTCAGTTGTAGTAAGCTCCAACTTTCATCATCAGTGAGGAGACGAAGAAGAAAAGGATCACTATTAGGTTTAGCTTTCAAGGCCACATTCTGGATACGACTTGTTATTAGAATTCTGCTACCATTTTTATCATCAGGGAATGATCTTTCCAAGTCATCCCATGGCCCTACACTCCACATGTCTTCCATAACTATGAGATACCTTCTTCCTTTTAATTGCTGATACAACTCTTGATCTAAATCTTCATCCGCCATTTGATGAATGTGGTCAGTAAGCCCGCAAATGTTGCTTAATATGTCAAGCAACACCTGCCTTTTACTATATACTTGTGAGATACAACACCATGCACGAATGTGGAAGTGATAAGTAACTCTAGAATCATTGTATAACTTCTTGGCCAAAGTTGTCTTACCTATTCCTGGCATACCCACAAGAGAAACCATATCTTGTTGCAAGGAACCTTTTATAAGTCGATCAATTATCACTTCTTCCTGATCATTGAGACTTACAACCACTTCATCAAGTTCTGGGGCACTGACTTGTGATATCATATGGCTTGAACTTCTGGTGACATTATGGGGTATGTCAACCCAAGTCTTCTCCCAGTAACTTTTGGCTGCCTCCATCTTAATATGCCCAATCTCTCCTAAGAGAGAGTCAAGCCATGACAGATGTTGCAAGCGATCACCAATGCCAACCTCGATTGAATCAATGACGTATTCCACCTTGTATGCCACCTCCGTAATGCATTCACAGAGAAGTTTCAGTTCTTGATGCTGAGTATTTTTCTTTACTATACCATTGAGAAAGATCTCAAGAACTCTATATCCCTCTGGATTCTTTCAATTTGATTCTTCACTGCTGCAACTGACTTAGATTTATGGATTTGCAGCATCGTAAGGTTTGTCAAGAGAAAATCAATACACCCCAATCCGTTAGTCTTGGGGAAATGTGATTCTTGAACTTGGGAATAAAGCTTTCTCAGCTTTACCTTGTTGAGTTTATTCTGATCTAACAACTCTGAAAGCATAAGGTCCACTCTTTTGATCAACTCCTCGGTAATGTTGTTGGTTATAACTGTGTGATAGAGATATATTATCCTTCTAGCCATGGCTTCAGTGTTTTTTAAGATGGGCTCCATATAGTCTGAATTCTCCTCTGATTGATATGCAACAAATACCATGTGCAACTTCAGCTCCTCATGAATAGATTCAATTCGCTCTTTTGCGAGCGAGTGCAAATTTGAATTACCATTCAGCATCTCTAAAAGAAAAAACTCTGCCTTGAAAAGCAGAATCTTTAAAAGCAGCAGGAATACTGATTCTCTCATCCTTTCCTCTGTGATTTCTTTGGCAAAAAAGAATTCAAAAATAGATTGTAGCTCCCTAAGAACATTTTTAACCACTGCCAAGTTCTGTTTGCAAAGTATTGCCTTCTTCCCTCTCAGATCCTTCGAAAAGCTGCTCAAGGTTTTCAGTTCATTGTCAAGTGATGTAATTCCAGCCTTCCGATACGAATATGCTATGTAGATGGTATTTGCATATAGTGATCCCATGAGGAAATGTTCTGCTTTCAGAAGCCAAATCTTTTCCTTGAGAAGTCTAATAT
>NW_020861827.1:0-25795 GCF_003713205.1 Coffea eugenioides
AAGAGTACATTTAAACCAAAGGACATGAGCAAAATATTTGGAAAACTTATGCTCGCTCGTAAAACTTTGAAATATCCATTTGAGTCGAAGAAATGAAGAAAACGTATTTCTATTAGTCGTAAATTTTATTTTTCCAAGTGTACAAGTTTCGGCCAGATTCGAACTTATATACCTCGATAAAAGAAGACGCAAATATCCTAGATGGTTCATATGATATTCGTTCTCAAATCGTTACCTAATCCTCGAGTGTAAATTTGGGCAGCACGCCCTTTGTATTTACCTATTTTCCAGCCATTTATGGCTTCATTATTTTCCTCAATCAATCCCAAAGTCATACACAATATAAATTCATCACAACAGCCGTTCAATAGGCTCAAAGTCATTCAAGTACAAGATTTAGCTAGGAAAATGACCGGAAATGAGCTTTAAGCTAAGAAACCAAAAAGGCAGATTCACCGCTACTTAGCGTATCGGACATAACCGAAACTACGCTTATTGGATTGAAGTGAAAGTTATACCGTTTCGAAGCTAAGACAGAGGGCTTTAACTTTGATGAGGACTACTTAGTCCAGTTCTCACCCTAACTAGGTCAAATTTATCAAAACAACCCCAGATTTTCCAGTTCGAAGCTCACTGTGAAATTCAACTAGCAGTCCTGATTCATTCAATCATATCTCAGTACACAACTCCGATTCAGGTAACTCCAAAGCCATTTGAAAGCTAAGATATAAGGCTATAATTCTTAAGAAGACATCAACAACCAATTCGGTAATATTCCTAGTCAAACTAACCACTTACAGAGGCTGATTATCATTTTTGACAGAAACTGGGTAGCAGGGGCAATTTTGTCATTTCACAAGATACCCTGCTCCGATTGAGCTCAACATTTGCAGGCATACTCTGCACTCAATTAGCTACAACTTCCATGTTTTGTGCTAAGGCTAATTCAGCTCCCAACATGTTCTAAATTTCAGACTAATTTCGGACAGAAATCTTGACAGAAAAGCAATACTTGAAGTTCATTTAAATTCCACCCAATCAAACGAATTTCCAGCCATTCAAATCAGTTCCTAGCTAGTTAGATTCAACTTCCAATCATCAATCATAAGTTGTACCACAAGAATCAAGAGTTAGGAAACTGGTTTACCTCAAATCCTTAATCATAACCCTAGCTGGCCGATTCTCTTGAAGCATGAAACACAGAAATTCATCCAACAATTCATCATATATCACAAGCTTGGTCATCAATTCACCAAAAGAAACAAAATCAGTACAAGTTCATGAGCTAAACCAACGACCAGCTTTGGTGACTGAAACTTACTTGAGGAGATGTATCCTTGAGCTCCAACTCTCCAACAAAGTTCCCTTGGTTGGTTGCAAGCAAGGTTGGATGAATAACCCCAATGATTCTCTTTCTTTCTTTTTTTTTTCCTTCTTTCTTTCTTCTCCTAGCTCACTCGATGCTGCCCTTCTTCTTCTCCAAGCTCACGGCAGCTTGTTCTTGGTGTTGGCTTTGTTTGTTTTGTCTTATGTCCTACTAACTTAATAGCTAAGTCTATTAATAGCAAAGCAAAACAAGAGATGGGTCATGGGCTTGGGTAATTAATGGGTTTATGGCTTAGGCTTCTAATGAAATTAAAACTTAAAGGCCTAACACTAAAACTCTACTTGATCCAATGTAATTAACCCATTGGTTCACTAACTTAATATCCACTTAATGCACTAACTTAGTTTAATTAAAACTTAAGCACACTAACCCAAGGTACTAATCACTCGAACCCCCGTACTAAACATGCATGCGTGCACATACAATCACGAAAATATTAATTGGTTGAATTTAATTTAAACTTAAAGGTCTAGTTTTGAAAGTAGGATTTTAATGATTCAATTAAATTTTTCACTTTTGGTATGTAAAATACACTTTGAAAATTAATACACATGGTAAAATACATTTTTCACACAATAGCTACTATAATTATCCATATTTAATTTATTTGAGAAAATTAGGAATCCAGGATCTCACATCCATAATGCACCTCAAACTTAACATGTACGCACTTATATTAGAAAAAAAAATGATGTAAAAACGATACTCACTTATAAAATCTCTGAAAATTAAATGATTAATTGATTTAAAGTAAGGAAAATGCACGCGGAAAAATAAAATAGAATAAAATAAAATAAAACAAGGAGAATTTTACTGGTCCTCACACTCTCTCCTCCTTAAGAAATTTCGTCCTCGAAATTTTTACCTTCCGTTGCCTCAGATGACCTCGGAGCTTGTTACTGGTCTACGGCATATACCTGTGCTGGTACTTTTGTTCGGTTTCCTCTTTCATTCACTTGTTGTGATTTAGTTCCATCCAGTGGTTGGGTACTAGTCTCTCGTGACTGTTTCCTCGGGCAGTTATTAACTTGATGATCACCACCTCCACAGATCAAACACTCCCGCCCTTTCCTCCAACAATCACTCTCAGTGTGATTGGCCTTTCCACAGTAGCCACAAGTCAAGGAAGAAACCACTTGTTGGCTTTTTTGAAAAATCTCCCCATGGCCTACTTGACTTCCTTTTGTAGATCGTTCATCTAACGCCCCTAATGTCCATGGTGGGCGGGGTAAGAAATTCACTTTTTGCACTTTAGGAGGTGCTATCGTTTCACTAAACTCTTCCAATACACTACCCGATGCACCCCTTTTTCGGGTTTGGGAGGCTTTTACCTGTGCCTTTGCATCCTCAATTCTTTGAGCCTTCTCAAGAGCCTCCGTAAAAGTATTCACTTGCACCGCCGCTAATGCTTCTTGGATTTCCAAATTCAATCCCTGTATGAACCGTCTTGCTCTTCGTCGTTCCGTGGCTACCTGTTCAGAAGTAAATTTGGATAGTTTCGTAAATTTTGTTTCATATTCAGCCACACTTAGCGTTCCCTGACGTAGCCCAATAAACTCCTCCTCCCTCCTTTCTTGGACTAAAGGTGGGAGGTATTTCTCATTAAATTCTCTTATGAAATTCGCCCATGTCCAGACAGTCTGTTCTCTTTCCCACTTTGCTTTAATCACATTCCACCATGCTCGGGCCGGTCCTTCAAATTAAAACACCGCAAAGTTCACTTGTCTTTGCTCAATGTAATTTAAAGCCGCAAAGATGTTGATTATGGCCTCCAGCCACTGTTCAGCTATGTCCGGATCAGGCTCTCCAAGGAATTTCGGAGGTACAAATTTTTGAAACTTCTCAAGAGCCCGATCTTCTCCTATTTCAGGGTTTTGGGGTTGATTCACAGGTATTTGACCTTTTGGTCCACCAACCTTGATAAAATGTTTGTCATTTGTTGAATTACCGTCGCCATTTGGTCCCCGGCTTCAACCCTCGGTCCTTGTTCTCGTTCAACTGTTGTTTCCTTTTCTTCTCTTGGCTCTTGGGCTCGCTTAGTCCCACGGCCACGACCACGTCCGCGACTACGTCTTCCCTTCATACCCTTCTTTCTCTCTATCTCTCTCTCTTTTCCAAAAGGAAATTTAATGAATAAACGCAGTAAGTTAACTAAAGCAACTAAATTCTAGCACACCACTACACCAATAGACATATACACATATAACACACCATATATATCAAGGAGACAGATGATCAAATACACACATACATATCAAGTTAGACAGGTAATCATATACACAAATACACAAACTAGCGTCATGTAGTTACAATATAAGGGCGAATCAAAAGAAAAGACGATGTCGTCCCAGTCTAAGGTAAATAACCCCGTTCGGTCTCTCACGTCACTTTCTATTCGTACTAAACGTCCGTTGACCTCTTGTACTCATTCTAGCCAAACAAAGCCTGTTCATGTTCCCAAAATGCAAATCTCACATACTTAGCATCGCCTCAACTCTAGAGTACTCGGGCACGAGAATCCGAAATAAGACAATTCACATCTCGAGCTGGCCAGTCCCAAGAGTAACTATCTACAATCGAGATTCCTGCCTGACGTACCTATTTATTATCCTCAAATATCATAAGAACCATTTGAGGCCTATAACAATTCATGATTCATAACTTATGCTCAAACGAACACTTTGCCCTTCATACTTATTCACCACTTAGCCCAAACTCACTCCGCGCAGAGACCACGAGAATCTGGCTCTGATACCAACTGTGACAGCCCCACCTTACCCTAAGGCTAACCAAAGGGTTCGGCGGACCGCCTGCCCAGCTCTCGCCGGGACTCAGTCATACCTCAATCAAGTCCGAAATAAAACCACAAGATCAAACGAAATAACAATCCAAAACTTAAAGTGAAACTTATATACATTGCTGTCTCAAAAGGGAGTACAAACACCAAATATACGAAGGTTCTCAATCCTTCATACATCCAACCAGTGCCGAAAGGTAGGGCGAGAACCATTACAAAAATCTGAAACTAGTCTAGGCCAGTCTACACCGATCTCTCGTCCTTGCTCGCCTTCCCCTGTTAAGGAAAACAAAACTAAAGGGATGAGCTAAAAGCTCAATTAAGTTCCGAACACATAATCAAACAATAAGTTTAATGCATTAACCATAAATAACCAATAATTCAAGAACATGTACAATATAAAGCGATAATCACACATTCATTAAAAGGACACGTGCTTACAGGGAGCCATTCATTCGTTCATTCTCCTTTCATTCCCTTATTTCTCCAATCATTTGAAAATGCATTTTGATAAGTAAAACCCCTCATTTGCATTGACAATCGTTCATTCATTTCATTCACCCCCTCCTGGACGATGGCCAGGCTCCACCAGACTACAAGGTAATACTCGAGTATACCAATCATTCGCCCAGGGTTACCAAATCGCCCGACCGAGTCCGCTTCTGGCTCGAGTCGATCGGTAACGAAGGGCAGAGCCCAGTTCAGCCATCAGGCTTACATTCATGCACATATAATCATTCAAACATTGTAAATTTCACATTCATTTAGGTCGAGTGCGATAAAGTACAAACTCCCCTAGAAAACTCTTTTTAAGCAATCATTGAAAACATCTAACATGTTACCATTCATTCATAACAAGTTATACAATCAAGAACAAGCCACATAGTCAATGAAATTATAACAAACAAGGAACACTCACCTATTAAGGCGAAATAACGTCCAGAATATCTTTTCGGGTAACACTCTCAATCACCGATGAACCCTAAGGTTAATCAAGAGAAAATATTACAGTTCCTCCAGCAAAAGTTAGGTGAATCGAAGACAATTCAAATACTACTAGTACAAAGTATAAATATGATTTTGGAAGTGAAAAGAGTACATTTAAACCAAAGGACATGAGCAAAATATTTGGAAAACTTATGCTCGCTCGTAAAACTTTGAAATATCCATTTGAGTCGAAGAAATGAAGAAAACGTATTTCTATTAGTCGTAAATTTCATTTTTCCAAGTGTACAAGTTTCGGCCAAATTCGAACTTATATACCTCGATAAAAGAAGACGCAAATATCCTAGACGGTTCATATGATATTCGTTCTCAAATCGTTACCTAATCCTCGAGTGTATATTTGGGCAGCACGCCCTTTGTATTTACCTATTTTCCAGCCATTTATAGCTTCATTATTTTCCTCAATCAATCCCAAAGTCATACACAATATAAATTCATCACAACAGCCGTTCAATAGGCTCAAAGTCATTCAAGTACAAGATTTAGCTAGGAAAATGACCGGAAATGAGCTTTAAGCTAAGAAACCAAAAAGGCAGATTCACCGCTACTTAGCGTATCGGACATAACAGAAACTACGCTTATTGGATTGAAGTGAAAGTTATACCGTTTCAAAGCTAAGACAGAGGGCTTTAACTTTGATGAAGACTACTTAGTCCAGTTCTCACCCTAACTAGGTCAAATTTATCAAAACATCCCCAGATTTTCCAGTTCGAAGCTCACTGTGAAATTCAACTAGCAGTCCTGATTCATTCAATCATATCTCAGTACACACAACTCCGATTCAGGTAACTCCAAAGCCATTTGAAAGCTAAGATATAAGGCTATAATTCTTAAGAAGACATCAACAACCAATTCGGTAATATTCCTAGTCAAACTAACCACTTACAGAGGCTGATTATCATTTTTGACAGAAACTGGGTAGCAGGGGCGATTTTGTCATTTCACAAGATAACCTGCTCCGATTGAGCTCAAAATTTGTAGGTATACTCTGAACTCAATTATCTACAACTTCCATGTTTTGTGCTAAGGCTAATTCAGCTCCCAACATGTTCTAAATTTCAGACTAATTTCGGACAGAAATCTTGACAGAAAAGCAATACTTGAAGTTCATTTAAATTCCACCCAATCAAACGAATTTCCAGCCATTCAAATCAGTTCCTAGCTAGTTAGATTCAACTTCCAATCATCAATCATAAGTTGTACCACAAGAATCAAGAGTTAGGAAACTGGTTTACCTCAAATCCTTAATCATAACCCTAGCTGGCCGATTCTCTTGAAGCATGAAACACAGAAATTCATCCAACAATTCATCATATATCACAAGCTTGGTCATCAATTCACCAAAAGAAACAAAATCAGTACAAGTTCATGAGCCAAACCAACGACCAGCTTTGGTGACTGAAACTTACTTGAGGAGATGTATCCTTGAGCTCCAACTCTCCAACAAAGTTCCCTTGGTTGGTTGCAAGCAAGGTTGGATGAATAACCCCAATGATTCTCTTTCTTTCTTTTTTTTTTTCCTTCTTTCTTTCTTCTCCTAGCTCACTCGATGCTGCCCTTCTTCTTCTCCAAGCTCACGGCAGCTTGTTCTTGGTGTTGGCTTTGTTTGTTTTGTCTTATGTCCTACTAACTTAATAGCTAAGTCTATTAATAGCAAAGCAAAACAAGAGATGGGTCATGGGCTTGGGTAATTAATGGGTTTATGGCTTAGCTTCTAATGAAATTAAAACTTAAAGGCCTAACACTAAAACTCTACTTGATCCAATGTAATTAACCCATTGGTTTACTAACTTAATATCCACTTAATGCACTAACTTAGTTTAATTAAAACTTAAGCACACTAACCCAAGGTACTAATCACTCGAACCCCCGTACTAAACATGCATGCGTGCACATACAATCACGAAAATATTAATTGGTTGAATTTAATTTAAACTTAAAGGTCTAGTTTTGAAAGTAGGATTTTAATGATTCAATTAAATTTTTCACTTTTGGTATGTAAAATACACTTTGAAAATTAATACACATGGTAAAATACATTTTTCACACAATAGCTACTATAATTATCCATATTTAATTTATTTGAGAAAATTAGGAATCCAGGATCTCACATCCATAATGCACCTCAAACTTAACATGTACGCACTTATATTAGAAAAAAAAATGATGTAAAAACGATACTCACTTATAAAATCTCTGAAAATTAAATGATTAATTGATTTAAAGTAAGGAAAATGCACGCGGAAAAATAAAATAGAATAAAATAAAATAAAACAAGGAGAATTTTACTGGTCCTCACACTCTCTCCTCCTTAAGAAATTTCGTCCTCGAAATTTTTACCTTCCGTTGCCTCAGATGACCTCGGAGCTTGTTGCTGGTCTACGGCATATACCTGTGCTGGTACTTTTGTTCGGTTTCCTCTTTCATTCACTTGTTGTGATTTAGTTCCATCCAGTGGTTGAGTACTAGTCTCTCGTGACTGTTTCCTCGGGCAGTTATTAACTTGATGATCACCACCTCCACAGATCAAACACTTCCGCCCTTTCCTCCAACAATCACTCTCAGTGTGATTGGCCTTTCCACAGTAGCCACAAGTCAAGGAAGAAACCACTTGTTGGCTTTTTTGAAAAATCTCCCCATGGCCTACTTGACTTCCTTTTGTAGATCGTTCATCTAACGCCCCTAATGTCCATGGTGGGCGGGGTAAGGAATTCACTTTTTGCACTTTAGGTTACCTGTGCCTTTGCATCCTCAATTCTTTGAGCCTTCTCAAGAGCCTCCGTAAAAGTATTCACTTGCACCGCCGCTAATGCTTCTTGGATTTCCAAATTCAATCCCTGTATGAACCGTCTTGCTCTTCGTCGTTCCGTGGCTACCTGTTCAGAAGCAAATTTGGATAGTTTCGTAAATTTTATTTCATATTCAACCACACTTAGCGTTCCCTGACGTAGCCCAATAAACTCCTCCTCCCTCCTTTCTTGGACTAAAAGTGGGAGGTATTTCTCATTAAATTCTCTTATGAAATTCGCCCATGTCCAGACAGTCTGTTCTCTTTCCCACTTTGCTTTAATCACATTCCACCATGCTCGGGCCGGTCCTTCAAATTAAAACACCGCAAAGTTCACTTGTCTTTGCTCAATGTAATTTAAAGCCGCAAAGATGTTGATCATGGCCTCCAGCCACTGTTCAGCTATGTCCGGATCAGGCTCTCCAAGGAATTTCGGAGGTACAAATTTTTGAAACTTCTCAAGAGCCCGATCTTCTCCTATTTCAGGGTTTTGGGGTTGATTCACAGGTATTTGACCTTTTGGTCCACCAACCTTGCTAAAATGTTTGTCATTTGTTGAATTGCCGTCGCCATTTGGTCCCCGGCTTCAACCCTCGGTCCTTGTTCTCGTTCAACTGTTGTTTCCCTTTCTTCTCTTGGCTCTTGGGCTCGCTTAGTCCCACGGCCACGACCACGTCCGCGACTACGTCTTCCCTTCATACCCTTCTTTCTCTCTATCTCTCTCTCTTTTCCAAAAGGAAATTTAATGAATAAACGCAGTAAGTTAACTAAAGCAACTAAATTCTAGCACACCACTACACCAATAGACATATACACATATAACACACCATATATATTGATGTGTGCACGGATAGCGAGATGGATGGCGGCCCTGACTCAAGGCTTTCATAGAGATATTGAAGGCTTGGAAGGAGACAATCAAGTTATCTACACCATGATCCAAGCTCATGAAGAGTCAAGTTATCTACACCATGATCCAAGCCATGAAGAGTCAAGTGGGCCTCCAAGTGAGTTGGCCGAATAGGGCCTTAGGCCTTAGTGTTAGGAGTCTTAAGTTTAGATTAGTCCTTTTGTTAGCCATGGATTCGGCCCACCTTTGTCTAAGGATGGCCGAACCAGTAGGCCCTTTTTATTGAGTCCATGGGTCGGCCCACCTTGTCCAAAGAGTGGCCGACCATCTAGCCTTGCGATATTAGGGTTTCATTAGTTTTGCCTATATAAAGGCTTGCTTTGTAAGCATAAAGGGAGACGTTTTATCAATAAAGTTTTGCATATTTTTTATTCTTCTTGAGAGAGAGATTCGACCCCTTTACTTGCTTTGGCAAGGGTTTTTGAGCAGTCTTGCGTCCTGTCCTAGATTGTTCTACCGACCTATTCCCCTGGAGTATTCACCTTCATTGGAGTGTCGTCTACCGTCTTGAATCAAATCGTGTCGTCCGTTTGGTTCTAGATCCCGCAATTCCAAGCGTTGGACATCCTCGCTAGATCCTTGGGCAAACGTGCTACGTGTCTCGAAATGTGTTGATCGAGGAACGTATCAGTTGGCTTCAGAGCTTTGGTAGAGGTATCTTCCGTTATATCCGTAGTTTTGTCTTAGAGTTCTTTATTTCCGCTGCCTTGTTTCAAAAAAAAAAATAAAATCTGTTCGTTAGCATTGTTGCTTTGTTGTGCCGTTTCGTGTTTTTGTTGTCAAGAAATTCTGGTCGTTGTCTTGTTGTTGAAGTCGAGTCCAAACCTGTCCGTTCTGCCTTGTTTTACAAAAAAAAAAAAAAATTCACCGTTACTGTTCATCCGAACACAAAATCTGTTGGTGTGTTATCTCCTTTGTGTTGTGTCTAGTTTGTTGATAATTTCTGTCCACAACTTGTTTCTTGCGTTTGAGTCGTTTGTTGCATCAAAAAAATTCTGGTTGTTGGTGTTTCAACGTTGCTCCAAAATCTGTCTCGTTAGTTGGTTGTCGCTTGGGCAGCAAGAACAATAATGTGACGGCTGCTAGGGTTTTCTTTATCTTGCTAGGGTTTCCTTCTCTTGCTAGGGTTATCCTTGCGGCTAGGGTTTTCTACTTGCGGCTAGGGTTTCTTTGTTTCACTTGGACACTCTCCTACATTCTCTCCTACATTTTAGGAACACTCTCCTAAATTCTCTCCTACATTTTAGGAACACTCTCCTATATTTCTCTCCTATATTTTGGGACACTCTCCTACATTTCTCTCCTACATTTTAGGAACACTCTCCTACATCCTCTCATCCATTCTAGGAAACTTTCCTATATTCTCTCATCCATTCTAGGAAACTTTCCTATAATCTCTCATCCATTTTAGGAAACGTTCCTATATTCTTTCATCCATTTTAGGAAACTCTCCTACAATCTCTCATCCATTTTAGGAAACTTTCCTATATTCTCTCATCCATTCTAGGAAACTTTCCTATATTCTCTCATCCATTTTAGGAAACTCTCCTACAATCTCTCATCCATTTTAGGAAACTTTCCTATATTCTCTCACCCATTCTAGGAAACTTTCCTATATTCTCTCATCCATTTTAGGAAACTCTCCTAAATTCTCTCATCCATTTTTTAGGAAAATTTCCTCCATTCTAGGAAACTCTCCTATATTCTCTCATCCACTTTAGGAAACTACTCCTACACTTTAGAACGCTAGGGTTTCCTTTTCTTTGTGACACACATACCATTACTAACCGCCACCAACATCCCTTCCAAATTTGTCCATTTCACCTTATTTTCCACCCACATTTGTGTCTTACACTCTTGATTACTCTTGTGGGAAAAGTCGGTGACGTTTATTGGATTTGTGCGGCATTTCTCAACTACCCAATCCGACAAGTAAAGGAATTTTGATAAGCTTATTTGAGTGCTTTGAGTGATACACGAGTGATGAGTACATACACGTGAGCTTGTGTGCGGGAGGAAAATTCCTTTTCTTTGCTAACCATTTTTGCAGGTCACATAATCATGCCTAGGGGAGTTGCCTCTTACTCATACAACCAAGAATTCTTGGAGAATGAGCCTCTCAAGAGGAGGGGTTCCAAGCAGACTACTCTCAAGTACTCTAGTTCCATGCCATCCAGTTCACAACGTGGGTATCATTCACTCCGGGAGGAGATGCAACGCCACCGTGCTTTGTGTGTATATGAAAGGTATAAACAAGATTGTGATGAGTATGAGAAGGAGCACCGCAGTTTGTGTAGAGCATCTAAATCAAGGTCAACTTCAAGCAAACGAGGTGCATCTAAGGAGTGTCTTGACAATCAAGACGAGGAGTTTGAGAATTCTCGAATTGAGTCAAAGCTTCGTGAATCAAAGGAAAAATTCCGAAGTCGGACTAAAGCATTGATTGATGACATGATCGAAAGACTTAGCCAAGTACTGGATTCACACTTGGAGCAACTTAACCATGTGCCAACCGGTGGTAATGAAGGAAAAATTCAGTCTAGTCCCTCGTTGATTGAAGAGCCACGTACGAATGAGTTGCTACCGAGCCGTGAACAGGAGCTAGCCAATAAAAATCCGAACTCAAGTGCAATGAATGAACAAATGTCCAAGAAGAATGAAGGAAACTTTCCTATATTCTCTCATCCATTTTAGGAAACTCTCCTAAATTCTCTCATCCATTTTTTAGGAAAATTTCCTCCATTCTAGGAAACTCTCCTATATTCTCTCATCCACTTTAGGAAACTACTCCTACACTTTAGAACGCTAGGGTTTCCTTTTCTTTGTGACACACATACCATTACTAACCGCCACCAACATCCCTTCCAAATTTGTCCATTTCACCTTATTTTCCACCCACATTTGTGTCTTACACTCTTGATTACTCTTGTGGGAAAAGTCGGTGACGTTTATTGGATTTGTGCGGCATTTCTCAACTACCCAATCCGACAAGTAAAGGAATTTTGATAAGCTTATTTGAGTGCTTTGAGTGATACACGAGTGATGAGTACATACACGTGAGCTTGTGTGCGGGAGGAAAATTCCTTTTCTTTGCTAACCATTTTTGCAGGTCACATAATCATGCCTAGGGGAGTTGCCTCTTACTCATACAACCAAGAATTCTTGGAGAATGAGCCTCTCAAGAGGAGGGGTTCCAAGCAGACTACTCTCAAGTACTCTAGTTCCATGCCATCCAGTTCACAACGTGGGTATCATTCACTCCGGGAGGAGATGCAACGCCACCGTGCTTTGTGTGTATATGAAAGGTATAAACAAGATTGTGATGAGTATGAGAAGGAGCACCGCAGTTTGTGTAGAGCATCTAAATCAAGGTCAACTTCAAGCAAACGAGGTGCATCTAAGGAGTGTCTTGACAATCAAGACGAGGAGTTTGAGAATTCTCGAATTGAGTCAAAGCTTCGTGAATCAAAGGAAAAATTCCGAAGTCGGACTAAAGCATTGATTGATGACATGATGGAAAGACTTAGCCAAGTACTGGATTCACACTTGGAGCAACTTAACCATGTGCCAACCGGTGGTAATGAAGGAAAAATTCAGTCTAGTCCCTCGTTGATTGAAGAGCCACGTACGAATGAGTTGCTACCGAGCCGTGAACAGGAGCTAGCCAATAAAAATCCGAACTCAAGTGCAATGAATGAACAAATGTCCAAGAAGAATGAAGTGGGAAAAGGCAAGAATAATTTGGCCTTATTGCTGAGTAAAGAGGAGAAGTTGGCCATGTTCGCAAAAGTTGAAAGTGTGGACTTTTTGTTTGCTAACAAGCTAACATGTGTTGTGTTTAGTACCTCTTCTTTTGTGCAGATTAAACAAAGTCAAGTAGAGTTGGTCATGGCATGTTCCATTCCGAAGTCACTTGGACACTTTGCGAGTTTCCATGGAGTTTGTCTCCTAGGAGCTAAATCTCTTTGGTATCAATCCATGGAACAATCTCCATTCAAACCTGTCCGCGCCATGGGAGGAGTCATTCGAGCCCATTATTTTGACGAGAAGTATTGTAAAGCTATCCAAAATTTTCCAACTACGACTAAAGAGTTGCAGCCTGATTTCATGCTTGTTCCAACTGCGTGTTACGCGAATGCATGTGATTCGTATGGGGTGAATTTCACTTCATTCTTGCCGCTTATGTTGGGTGATGCCCGCAAGGGTGTCAATCAAGATCCGAGTGCTGTTCTTACCTCACTAGTTCGTGTTTCTATGGATGTGCAACACGGGTGGCTCAGTGTCCCACCTCCAGAGTGGCAAGTTGTGCCGATTCAGTGCCTAGGGCTAAATTACACCACCTTGCACAACCAGGTTCGAGGCTTTTCTAGTTTCAATGAATATCGTTATGAAGTGCATGTGAATGTCCGGGTGCGAAGGCTAATTAGCGAGCTTTGGGTTGCAACCTGGAACGTTCACAAGCCTTATACACGTTCCTTCCTACCTTGGAGAATGTCCTTGTTTGAGAACCCCTTGAAGCTGACCAAGAGACATGTGCACCGAATTATCTTAATCATAACATATGCAAGTATCATTCAATCTAAGAGGGTCAATATGTGGAGATTTGAGGTGTCATGCTACTATCTCTTGTTAGTATCATTCATCTCCATCCAGATTTGAGGACAAATCCTTCTCAAGAGGAGGGGACTGATGTGTGCACGGATAGCGAGATGGATGGCGGCCCTGACTCAAGGCTTTCATAGAGATATTGAAGGCTTGGAAGGAGACGATCAAGTTATCTACACCATGATCCAAGCCCATGAAGAGTCAAGTTATCTACACCATGATCCAAGCCATGAAGATTCAAGTGGGCCTCCAAGTGAGTTGGTCGAATAGGGCCTTAGGCCTTAGTGTTAGGAGTCTTAAGTTTAGATTAGTCCTTTTGTTAGCCATGGATTCGGCCCACCTTTGTCTAAGGATGGCCGAACCAGTAGGCCCTTTTTATTGAGTCCATGGGTCGGCCCACCTTGTCCAAAGAGTGGCCGACCATCTAGCCTTGCGATATTAGGGTTTCATTAGTTTTGCCTGTATAAAGGCTTGCTTTGTAAGCATAAAGGGAGACGTTTTATCAATAAAGTTTTGCATATTTTCGATTCTTCTTGAGAGAGAGATTCGACCCCTTTACTTGCTTTGGCAAGGGTTTTTGAGCAGTCTTGCGTCCTGTCCCAGATTGTTCTACCGACCTATTCCCCTGGAGTATTCACCTTCATTGGAGTGTCGTCTACCGTCTTGAATCAAATCGTGTCGTCCGTTTGGTTCTAGATCCCGCAATTCCAAGTGTTGGACATCCTCGCTAGATCCTTGGGCAAACGTGCTACGTGTCTCGAAACGTGTTGATCGAGGAACGTATCATATATCAAGGAGACAGATGATCAAATACACACATACATATAAAGTTAGACAGGTAATCATATACACAAATACACAAACTAGCGTCATGTAGTTACAATATAAGGGCGAATCAAAAGAAAAGACGATGTCGTCCCAGTCTAAGGTAAATAACCCCGTTCGGTCTCTCACGTCACATTCTATTCGTACTAAACGTCCGTTGACCTCTTGTACTCATTCTAGCCAAACAAAGCCTGTTCATGTTCCCAAAATGCAAATCTCACATACTTAGCATCGCCTCAACTCTAGAGTACTCGGGCACGAGAATCCGAAATAAGACAATTCACATCTCGAGCTGGCCAGTCCCAAGAGTAAACTATCTACAATCGAGATTCCTAGCTGACGTACCTATTTATTATCCTCAAATCTCGTAAGAACCATTTGAGGCCTATAACAATTCATGATTCATAACTTATGCTCAAACGAGCACTTTGCCCTTCATACTTATTCACCACTTAGCCCAAACTCACTCCGCGCAGAGACCACGCGAACCTGGCTCTGGTACCAACTGTGACAGCCCCACCTTACCCTAAGGCGAATCAAAGGGTTCGGCGGACCGCCTGCCCAGCTCTCGCCGGGACTCAGTCATACCTCAATCAAGTCCGAAATAAAACTACAAGATCAAACGAAATAACAATCCAAAACTTAAAGTGAAACTTATATACATTGCTGTCTCAAAAGGGAGTACAAACACCAAATATACGAAGGTTCTCAATCCTTCATACATCCAGCCCGTGCCGAAAGGTAGGGCGAGAACCATTACAAAAATCTGAAACTAGTCTAGGCCAGTCTACACCGATCTCTCGTCCTTACTCGCCTTCCCCTATTAAGGAAAACAAAACTAAAGGGATGAGCTAAAAGCTCAATTAAGTTTCGAACACATAATCAAACAATAAGTTTAATGCATTAACCATAAATAACCAATAATTCAAGAACATGTACAATATAAAGCGATAATCACACATTCATTAAAAGGACACGTGCTTACAGGGAGCCATTCATTCATTCATTCGTTCATTCTCCTTTCATTCCCTTATTTCTCCAATCATTTGAAAATGCATTTTGATAAGTAAAACCCCTCATTTGCATTGACAATCGTTCATTCATTTCATTCACCCCCTCCTGGACGATGGCCAGGCTCCACCAGACTACAAGGTAATACTCGAGTATACCAATCATTCACCCAGGGTTACCAAATCGCCCGACCGAGTCCGCTTCTGGCTCGAGTCGATCGGTAACGAAGGGCAGAGCCCAGTTCAGCCATCAGGCTTACATTCATGCACATATAATCATTCAAACATTGTAAATTTCACATTCATTTAGGTCGAGTGCGATAAAGTACACACTCGCCTAGAAAACTCTTTTTAAGCAATCATTGAAAACATCTAACATGTTACCATTCATTCATAACAAGTCATATAATCAAGAACAAGCCACATAGTCAATGAAATTATAACAAACAAGGAACACTCACCTATTAAGGCGAAATAACGTCCAGAATATCTTTTCGGGTAACACTCTCAATCACCGATGAACCCTAAGGTTAATCAAGAGAAAATATTACAGTTCCTCCAGCAAAAGTTAGGTGAATCGAAGACAATTCAAATACTACAAGTACAAAGTATAAATATGATTTTGGAAGTGAAAAGAGTACATTTAAACCAAAGGACATGAGCAAAATATTTGGAAAACTTATGCTCGCTCGTAAAACTTTGAAATATCCATTTGAGTCGAAGAAATGAAGAAAAATGATTTCTATTAGTCGTAAATTTCATTTTTCCAAGTGTACAAGTTTCGGCCAGATTCGAACTTATATACCTCGATAAAAGAAGACGCAAATATCCTAGACGGTTCATATGATATTCGTTCTCAAATCGTTACCTAATCCTCGAGTGTAAATTTGGGCAGCACGCCCTCTGTATTTACCTATTTTCCAGCCATTTATGGCTTCATTATTTTCCTCAATCAATCCCAAAGTCATACACAATATAAATTCATCACAACAGCCGTTCAATAGGCTCAAAGTCATTCAAGTACAAGATTTAGCTAGGAAAATGACCGGAAATGAGCTTTAAGCTAAGAAACCAAAAAGGCAGCTTCACCGCTACTTAGCGTATCGGACATAACCGAAACTACGCTTATTGGATTGAAGTGAAAGTTATACCGTTTCGAAGCTAAGACAGAGGGCTTTAACTTTGATGAGGACTACTTAGTCCAGTTCTCACCCTAACTAGGTCAAATTTATCAAAACAACCCCAGATTTTCCAGTTCGAAACTCACTGTGAAATTCAACTAGCAGTCCTGATTCATTCAATCATATCTCAGTACACACAACTCCGATTCAGGTAACTCCAAAGCCATTTGAAAGCTAAGATATAAGGCTATAATTCTTAAGAAGACATCAACAACCAATTCGGTAATATTCCTAGTTCACTTACAGAGGCTGATTATCATTTTTGACAGAAACTGGGTAGCAGGGGTAATTTTGTCATTTCACAAGATACCCTGCTCCGATTGAGTTCAAAATTTGTAGGCATACTCTGCACTCAATTATCTACGACTTCCATGTTTTGTGCTAAGGCTAATTCAACTCCCAACATGTTTTAAATTTCAGACTAATTTCGGACAGAAATCTTGACAGAAAAGCAATACTTGAAGTTCATTTAAATTCCACCCAATCAAACGAATTTCCAGCCATTCAAATCAGTTCCTAGCTAGTTAGATTCAACTTCCAATCATCAATCATAACTTGTACCACAAGAATCAAGAGTTAGGAAACTGGTTTACCTCAAATCCTTAATCATAACCCTAGCTGGCCGATTCTCTTGAAGCATGAAACACAGAAATTCACCCAACAATTCATCATATATCACAAGCTTGGTCATCAATTCACCAAAAGAAACAAAATCAGTACAAGTTCATGAGCCAAACCAACGACCAGCTTTGGTGACTGAAACTTACTTGAGGAGATGTATCCTTGAGCTCCAACTCTCCAACAAAGTTCCCTTGGTTGGTTGCAAGCAAGGTTGGATGAATAACCCCAATGATTCTCTTTCTTTCTTTCTTTTTTATCCTTCTTTCTTTCTTCTCCTAGCTCACTCGATGCTGCCCTTCTTCTTCTCCAAGCTCACGGCAGCTTGTTCTTGGTGTTGGCTTTGTTTGTTTTGTCTTATGTCCTACTAACTTAATAGCTAAGTCTATTAATAGCAAAGCAAAACAAGAGATGGGTCATGGGCTTGGGTAATTAATGGGTTTATGGCTTAGGCTTCTAATGAAATTAAAACTTAAAGGCCTAACACTAAAACTCTACTTGATCCAATGTAATTAACCCATTGGTTTACTAACTTAATATCCACTTAATGCACTAACTTAGTTTAATTAAAACTCAAGCACACTAACCCAAGGTACTAATCACTCGAACCCCCGTACTAAACATGCATGCGTGCACATACAATCACGAAAATATTAATTGGTTGAATTTAATTTAAACTTAAAGGTCTAGTTTTGAAAGTAGGATTTTAATGATTCAATTAAATTTTTCACTTTTGGTATGTAAAATACACTTTGAAAATTAAAACACATGGTAAAATACATTTTTCACACAATAGCTACTATAATTATCCATATTTAATTTATTTGAGAAAATTAGGAATCCAGGATCTCACATCCATAATGCACCTCAAACTTAACATGTACGCACTTATATTAGAAAAAAAAATGATGTAAAAACGATACTCACTTATAAAATCTCTGAAAATTAAATGATTAAATGATTTAAAGTAAGGAAAATGCACGTGGAAAAATAAAATAAAATAAAACAAGGAGAATTTTACTGGTCCTCACACTCTCTCCTCCTTAAGAAATTTCGTCCTCGAAATTTTTACCTTCCGTTGCCTCAGATGACCTCGGAGCTTGTTGCTGGTCTACGGCATATACCTGTGCTGGTACTTTTGTTCGGTTTCCTCTTTCATTCACTTGTTGTGATTTAGTTCCATCCAGTGGTTGGGTACTAGTCTCTCGTGACTGTTTTCTCGGGCAGTTATTAACTTGATGATCACCACCTCCACAGATCAAACACTTCCACCCTTTCCTCCAACAATCACTCTCAGTGCGATTGGCCTTTCCACAGTAGCCACAAGTCAAGGAAGAAACCACTTGTTGGCTTTTTTGAAAAATCTCCCCATGGCCTACTTGACTTCCTTTTGTAGATCGTTCATCTAACGCCCATAATGTCCATGGTGGGCGGGGTAAGGAATTCACTTTTTGCACTTTAGGTTACCTGTGCCTTTGCATCCTCAATTCTTTGAGCCTTCTCAAGAGCCTCCGTAAAAGTATTCACTTGCACCGCCGCTAATGCTTCTTGGATTTCCAAATTCAATCCCTGTATGAACTGTCTTGCTCTTCGTCGTTCCGTGGCTACCTGTTCAGAAGCAAATTTGGATAGTTTCGTAAATTTTGTTTCATATTCAGCCACAGTTAGCGTTCCCTGACGTAGCCCAATAAACTCCTCCTCCCTCCTTTCTTGGACTAAAGGTGGGAGGTATTTCTCATTAAATTCTCTTATGAAATTCGCCCATGTCCAGACAGTCTGTTCTCTTTCCCACTTTGCTATAATAACATTCCACCATGCTCGGGCCGGTCCTTCAAATTAAAACACCGCAAAGTTCACTTGCTCAATGTAATTTAAAGCCGCAAAGATGTTGATCATGGCCTCCAGCCACTGTTCAGCTATGTCCGGATCAGGCTCTCCAAGGAATTTCGGAGGTACAAATTTTTGAAACTTCTCAAGAGCCCGATCTTCTCCTATTTCAGGGTTTTGGGGTTGATTCACAGGTATTTGACCTTTTGGTCCACCAACCTTGCTAAAATGTTTGTCATTTGTTGAATTGCCGTCGCGGCTTCAACCCTCGGTCCTTGTTCTCGTTCAACTGTTGTTTCCCTTTCTTCTCTTGGCTCTTGGGCTCGCTTAGTCCCACGGCCACGACCACGTCCGCGACTACGTCTTCCCTTCATACCCTTCTTTCTCTCTATCTCTCTCTCTTTTCCAAAAGGAAATTTAATGAATAAACGCAGTAAGTGAACTAAAGCAACTAAATTCTAGCACACCACTACACCAATAGACATATACACATATAACACACCATATATTTCAAGGAGACAGATGATCAAATACACACATACATATCAAGTTAGACAGGTAATCATATACACAAATACACAAACTAGCGTCATGTAGTTACAATATAAGGGCGAATCAAAAGAAAAGACGATGTCGTCCCAGTCTAAGGTAAATAACCCCGTTCGGTCTCTCACGTCACTTTCTATTCGTACTAAACGTCCGTTGACCTCTTGTACTCATTCTAGCCATACAAAGCCTGTTCATGTTCCCAAAATGCAAATCTCACATACTTAGCATCGCCTCAACTCTAGAGTACTCGGGCACGAGAATCCGAAATAAGACAATTCACATCTCGAGCTGGCCAGTCCCAAGAGTAAACTATCTACAATCGAGATTCCTACCTGACGTACCTATTTATTATCCTCAAATATCATAAGAACCATTTGAGGCCTATAACAATTCATGATTCATAACTTATGCTCAAACGAGAACTTTGCCCTTCATACTTATTCACTACTTAGCCCAAACTCACTCCGCGCAGAGACCACGCGAACCTGGCTCTGATACCAACTGTGACAGCCCCACCTTACCCTAAGGCGAACCAAAGGGTTCGGCGGACCGCCTGCCCAGCTCTCGCCGGGACTCAGTCATACCTCAATCAAGTCCGAAATAAAACCACAAGATCAAACGAAATAACAATCCAAAACTTAAAGTGAAACTTATATACATTGCTGTCTCAAAAGGGAGTACAAACACCGAATATACGAAGGTTCTCAATCCTTCATACATCCAGCCCGTGCCGAAAGGTAGGGCGAGAACCATTACAAAAATCTGAAACTAGTCTAGGCTAGTCTACACCGATCTCTCGTCCTTGCTCGCCTTTCCCTGTTAAGGAAAACAAAACTAAAGGGATGAGCTAAAAGCTCAATTAAGTTCCGAACACATAATCAAACAATAAGTTTAATGCATTAACCATAAATAACCAATAATTCAAGAACATGTACAATATAAAGCGATAATCACACATTCATTAAAAGGACACGTGCTTACAGGGAGCCATTCATTCATTCATTCTCCTTTCATTCCCTTATTTCTCCAATCATTGAAAATACATTTTGATAAGTAAAACCCCTCATTTGCATTGACAATCGTTCATTCATTTCATTCACCCCTTCCTGGACGATGGCCAGGCTCCACCAGACTACAAGGTAATACTCGAGTATACCAATCATTCACCCAGGGTTACCAAATCGCCCGACCGAGTCCGCTTCTGGCTCGAGTCGATCGGTAACGAAGGGCAGAGCCCAGTTCAGCCATCAGGCTTACATTCATGCACATATAATCATTCAAACATTGTAAATTTCACATTCATTTAGGTCGAGTGCGATAAAGTACACACTCGTCTAGAAAACTCTTTTTAAGCAATCATTGAAAACATCTAACATGTAACCATTCATTCATAACAAGTCATATAATCAAGAACAAGCCACATAGTCAATGAAATTATAACAAACAAGGAACACTCACCTATTAAGGCGAAATAACGTCCAGAATATCTTTTCGGGTAACACTCTCAATCACCGATGAACCCTAAGGTTAATCAAGAGAAAATATTACAGTTCCTCCAGCAAAAGTTAGGTGAATCGAAGACAATTCAAATACTACTAGTACAAAGTATAAATATGATTTTGGAAGTGAAAAGAGTACATTTAAACCAAAGGACATGAGCAAAATATTTGGAAAACTTATGCTCGCTCGTAAAACTTTGAAATATCCATTTGAGTCGAAGAAATGAAGAAAACGTATTTCTATTAGTCGTAAATTTCATTTTTCCAAGTGTACAAGTTTCGGCCAGATTCGAACTTATATACCTCGATAAAAGAAGACGCAAATATCCTAGATGGTTCATATGATATTCGTTCTCAAATCGTTACCTAATCCTCGAGTGTAAATTTGGGCAGCACGCCCTTTGTATTTACCTATTTTCCAGCCATTTATGGCTTCATTATTTTCCTCAATCAATCCCAAAGTCATACACAATATAAATTCATCACAACAGCCGTTCAATAGGCTCAAAGTCATTCAAGTACAAGATTTAGCTAGGAAAATGACCGGAAATGAGCTTTAAGCTAAGAAACCAAAAAGGCAGATTCACCGCTACTTAGCGTATCGGACATAACCGAAACTACGCTTATTGGATTGAAGTGAAAGTTATACCGTTTCGAAGCTAAGACAGAGGGCTTTAACTTTGATGAGGACTACTTAGTCCAGTTCTCACCCTAACTAGGTCAAATTTATCAAAACAACCCCAGATTTTCCAGTTCGAAACTCACTGTGAAATTCAACTAGCAGTCCTGATTCATTCAATCATATCTCAGTACACACAACTCCGATTCAGGTAACTCCAAAGCCATTTGAAAGCTAAGATATAAGGCTATAATTCTTAAGAAGACATCAACAACCAATTCGGTAATATTCCTAGTTCACTTACAGAGGCTGATTATCATTTTTGACAGAAACTGGGTAGCAGGGGTAATTTTGTCATTTCACAAGATACCCTGCTCCGATTGAGTTCAAAATTTGTAGGCATACTCTGCACTCAATTATCTACGACTTCCATGTTTTGTGCTAAGGCTAATTCAACTCCCAACATGTTTTAAATTTCAGACTAATTTCGGACAGAAATCTTGACAGAAAAGCAATACTTGAAGTTCATTTAAATTCCACCCAATCAAACGAATTTCCAGCCATTCAAATCAGTTCCTAGCTAGTTAGATTCAACTTCCAATCTTCAACTTCAAGAGTTAGGAAACTGGTTTATCTCAAATCCTTAATCATAACCCTAGCTGGCCGATTCTCTTGAAGCATGAAACACAGAAATTCATCCAACAATTCATCATATATCACAAGCTTGGTCATCAATTCACCAAAAGAAACAAAATCAGTACAAGTTCATGAGCCAAACCAACGACCAGCTTTGGTGACTGAAACTTACTTGAGGAGATGTATCCTTGAGCTCCAACTCTCCAACAAAGTTCCCTTGGTTGGTTGCAAGCAAGGTTGGATGAATAACCCCAATGATTCTCTTTCTTTCTTTTTTTTTTTCCTTCTTTCTTTCTTCTCCTAGCTCACTCGATGCTGCCCTTCTTCTTCTCCAAGCTCACGGCAGCTTGTTCTTGGTGTTGGCTTTGTTTGTTTTGTCTTATGTCCTACTAACTTAATAGCTAAGTCTATTAATAGCAAAGCAAAACAAGAGATGGGTCATGGGCTTGGGTAATTAATGGGTTTATGGCTTAGCTTCTAATGAAATTAAAACTTAAAGGCCTAACACTAAAACTCTACTTGATCCAATGTAATTAACCCATTGGTTTACTAACTTAATATCCACTTAATGCACTAACTTAGTTTAATTAAAACTTAAGCACACTAACCCAAGGTACTAATCACTCGAACCCCCGTACTAAACATGCATGCGTGCACATACAATCACGAAAATATTAATTGGTTGAATTTAATTTAAACTTAAAGGTCTAGTTTTGAAAGTAGGATTTTAATGATTCAATTAAATTTTTCACTTTTGGTATGTAAAATACACTTTGAAAATTAAAACACATGGTAAAATACATTTTTCACACAATAGCTACTATAATTATCCATATTTAATTTATTTGAGAAAATTAGGAATCCAGGATCTCACATCCATAATGCACCTCAAACTTAACATGTACGCACTTATATTAGAAAAAAAAATGATGTAAAAACGATACTCACTTATAAAATCACTGAAAATTAAATGATTAAATGATTTAAAGTAAGGAAAATGCACGCGGAAAAATAAAATAAAATAAAACAAGGAGAATTTTACTGGTCCTCACACTCTCTCCTCCTTAAGAAATTTCGTCCTCGAAATTTTTACCTTCCGTTGCCTCAGATGACCTCGGAGCTTGTTGCTGGTCTACGGCATATACCTGTGCTGGTACTTTTGTTCGGTTTCCTCTTTCATTCACTTGTTGTGATTTAGTTCCATCCAGTGGTTGGGTACTAGTCTCTCGTGACTGTTTTCTCGGGCAGTTATTAACTTGATGATCACCACCTCCACAGATCAAACACTTCCACCCTTTCCTCCAACAATCACTCTCAGTGCGATTGGCCTTTCCACAGTAGCCACAAGTCAAGGAAGAAACCACTTGTTGGCTTTTTTGAAAAATCTCCCCATGGCCTACTTGACTTCCTTTTGTAGATCGTTCATCTAACGCCCATAATGTCCATGGTGGGCGGGGTAAGGAATTCACTTTTTGCACTTTAGGTTACCTGTGCCTTTGCATCCTCAATTCTTTGAGCCTTCTCAAGAGCCTCCGTAAAAGTATTCACTTGCACCGCCGCTAATGCTTCTTGGATTTCCAAATTCAATCCCTGTATGAACTGTCTTGCTCTTCGTCGTTCCGTGGCTACCTGTTCAGAAGCAAATTTGGATAGTTTCGTAAATTTTGTTTCATATTCAGCCACAGTTAGCGTTCCCTGACGTAGCCCAATAAACTCCTCCTCCCTCCTTTCTTGGACTAAAGGTGGGAGGTATTTCTCATTAAATTCTCTTATGAAATTCGCCCATGTCCAGACAGTCTGTTCTCTTTCCCACTTTGCTATAATAACATTCCACCATGCTCGGGCCGGTCCTTCAAATTAAAACACCGCAAAGTTCACTTGCTCAATGTAATTTAAAGCCGCAAAGATGTTGATCATGGCCTCCAGCCACTGTTCAGCTATGTCCGGATCAGGCTCTCCAAGGAATTTCGGAGGTACAAATTTTTGAAACTTCTCAAGAGCCCGATCTTCTCCTATTTCAGGGTTTTGGGGTTGATTCACAGGTATTTGACCTTTTGGTCCACCAACCTTGCTAAAATGTTTGTCATTTGTTGAATTGCCGTCGCCATTTGGTCCCCGGCTTCAACCCTCGGTCCTTGTTCTCGTTCAACTGTTGTTTCCCTTTCTTCTCTTGGCTCTTGGGCTCGCTTACTCCCACGGCCACGACCACGTCCGCGACTACGTCTTCCCTTCATACCCTTCTTTCTCTCTATCTCTCTCTCTTTTCCAAAAGGAAATTTAATGAATAAACGCAGTAAGTTAACTAAAGCAACTAAATTCTAGCACACCACTACACCAATAGACATATACACATATAACACACCATATATATCAAGGAGACAGATGATCAAATACACACATACATATCAAGTTAGACAGGTAATCATATACACAAATACACAAACTAGCGTCATGTAGTTGCAATATAAGGGCGAATCAAAAGAAAAGACGATGTCGTCCCAGTCTAAGGTAAATAACCCCGTTCGGTCTCTCACGTCACTTTCTATTCGTACTAAACGTCCGTTGACCTCTTGTACTCATTCTAGCCAAACAAAGCCTGTTCATGTTCCCAAAATGCAAATCTCACATACTTTGCATCGCCTCAACTCTAGAGTACTCGGGCACGAGAATCCGAAATAAGAAAATTCACATCTCGAGCTGGCCAGTCCCAAGAGTAAACTATCTACAATCGAGATTCCTACCTGACGTACCTATTTATTATCCTCAAATATCATAAGAACCATTTGAGGCCTATAACAATTCATGATTCATAACTTATGCTCAAACGAGCACTTTGCCCTTCATACTTATTCACCACTTAGCCCAAACTCACTCCGCGCAGAGACCACGCGAACCTGGCTCTGATACCAACTGTGACAGCCCCACCTTATCCTAAGGCGAACCAAAGGGTTCGGCGGACCGCCTGCCCAGCTCTCGCCGGGACTCAGTCATACCTCAATCAAGTCCGAAATAAAACCACAAGATCAAACGAAATAACAATCCAAAACTTAAAGTGAAACTTATATACATTGCTGTCTCAAAAGGGAGTACAAACACCAAATATACGAAGGTTCTCAATCCTTCATACATCCAGCCCGTGCCGAAAGGTAGGGCGAGAACCATTACAAAAATCTGAAACTAGTCTAGGCCAGTCTACACCGATCTCTCGTCCTTGCTCGCCTTCCCCTGTTAAGGAAAACAAAACTAAAGGGATGAGCTAAAAGCTCAATTAAGTTCCGAATACATAATCAAACAATAAGTTTAATGCATTAACCATAAATAACCAATAATTCAAGAACATGTACAATATAAAGCGATAATCACACATTCGTTAAAAGGACACGTGCTTACAGGGAGCCATTCATTCATTCTTTCGTTCATTCTCCTTTCATTCCCTTATTTCTCCAATCATTTGAAAATGCATTTTGATAAGTAAAACCCCTCATTTGCATTGACAATCGTTCATTCATTTCATTCACACCCTCCTGGACGATGGCCAG
>NW_020861828.1:0-110701 GCF_003713205.1 Coffea eugenioides
ACTAAAGAAAGAATTTCCTGGTTACTCACCTTGCAATCTCCAGAAAGTAAGCAACTTAGCACCAATTTCTTCCAAACAACTTCACCAACAACCTTACTACTACTAAGCTAAGGATTTTTATGGAGGAAATTCAAGTTTAATCGGTTGGCTTGAAAGATTGAGCCAGTTTAGAGGCAAGAAAGTTGAGAGCTTTCTTTTCTTTTCTTCCCAGCAAGAAAGTCGGCCAAGGAGCTTCAAAATAAGAAGAATTTTGGGTCAATTTTGGTTTAAAGGGTAAAGGCATGAATAGTGGTCAAAGTCCAAGATTAAATCACAAGGTGACACTTGTCACCCTTTTGGTTTAAAACTTATCTTTTTGTCTCTCCAATACAAATCTCTTAACACCTTGTAAAATAATATCACTTAATACAAAATTCCAACAAGTTGTAAAAAATATAATGCATTTACCGCACTAGCGGGTCCCACGTCCAAAATATACTTCAAAATTAACGTGGACTAACTTGTATCAAGGAAATGATTTGAAAACTACATTCCCTTATAAAAATGTGTAGGAAATTAATATGTTGAAGAAAGGCACAAAATTATAAACGAGTAAACAAAATAATGTCGCGAAAATATATAAAAAGTTGTGAGTTCTCACACTCATTCTTTCAGGGCGTCACAATCTCCCCTTCTTAAAAGAATGTCGTCCTCAACATTCCATTCCATCTTGTACCAATCAAGTCAAGACATCCCGCAAGAATCACTGATATTTCAACCCAAACCCACAGTCCGGCATCCTAAACTTCAAACCTAGGATACGCTACGGAGAACTGAAGCCTAAACTCTGAAACCACCTGTGACAGCCCCACCTCACCCTAAGGCGAACCAAAGGGTTCGGCGGGTCGCCTGCCCAACTCTCGCCGGGACTCAGTCAGTCACTACAGTCCTCAATTAAATTACAAGATATATCTCAAATTTACATCAAATTCTCCAATAAATACAAGTCATAAGCGAAGCGGAAACTATTCCCCAAATTATAACATAAATGATTCGAAATCAAACTGTACAAGATATAAGCCATGCAGTCACGGTGAAAGTACTACAGCCTTCCTTCGCCACGAGGCCCTGTGAAGGGGGAATACAAGATTTTTGGGTGAGTTAGATGCTCAGTGAGTAAGGCTCAAGTAAAAGCAGTCAATGCCAATATATTTCACAGTAACGTATTTCAATGATGTCATGATTCCGAGATCAAATGTACATATTTTGCTCTCGTGAGCCAGTGAAATCATTGCACTTACACACCCAACGCCCAAAAGATCCAGTAACAGTAAACAGTAAGAGGGAGCCCCTTTTTGAGCTCCGGAGCCATTTGCTCCAAATGAACAGAGGTGGAGACGTTGGTGTCCAGCTCAAGACTCCCCAAGAACTCATTGAAGCCAAAATCATATCATGAATTCACATGCAAGCACGCATGAGATGCAGTCGAGTAAATAATGCAAGAAACATTTCACGAGAAGTTTTAACAATAGTTTGGGGTTACTCACCTCCACGGCTCAGGAATCATCCATCATATAACATTACCTTGTCCGAATCCAAGCCCTTCAACTCAAACTCAAAGCCATCAAATGCTTTCAAAGATCGGACAGCATTTCCCCTACATTTGCTTACTTTTCCAGCCGTCATGGCTTCATTATTTTGCTCAGCCAGTCCCAAAGTCATATGAAATATAACTTCATCACAACAGCCTTTCAATAGGCTCAAAGTCATTCAAATACAAGATTTAGCTAGGAAAATGACAGGAAATGAAAGTTAAGCTCTAACTCGGAAAACAGTTTTTGACGTCAGTTTGCGGTTTTGGCACCAAAGGCACTATGATTATCGGATGAAGGTACAAGATACACCGTTTCGAAGCTAAGAGATAGAGCTACAATGTTGAGGAAGGAAACTCTGTCCAATTTCGAGTGTAACCAGGTCAAAAATGCAAGATACTACACCAGAACCGCAAAAATAGGTTCACAAATCGCATGTTACCTAAGTCGAAATCCAGTAATTCCAAAGCCATATGAAAGCTAAGATACAAGGCCACATTTCATCAGAAGACCTTAACAACCAATTCCGAAGCATTCCCAACCAAATAACCAATTACAGACGCAACTATCAAATTCGGGTAAAACCAGGGCAGCAAGGGTAATTCTATCTTTTCTCAAGTTACGCTACTCTGATTGACCTGAAATTTTGTAGAAATCTCTAAAATATCATTCTCTACAACTTTCATGTTTTAACCCAAGGCCAATTCGGCTTCTAACTATGAGCTACAGTGCCAGGCAGAATGTAAATCAAAGAAACCCTAACTTTCCAATTTTCTTTCCAAAACAGAAATTGCTTGCAATTAACCATTTTTTCCACCTTCTAGCTTCCTTAACTATCATCTACAATCATAATACATGACCACATAATCATATTCATATGAAAACAGAAAATTCATACATAAATATAAAACTTCACCAATTTCTACCAAAATCAAGAAATCTTCCACCAAATCGCATCTTTAACCAACACAAGTCAATAATTTGACATTATCAAGAAAAGAAAGAATTTTCCCTAGTACTCACCTTTGCTAATCTCAAAAAAGCCAAGCAACTTAGCACTCAATTTCTTCCAAACATACTTCACCAAACAACCTTACTACTACTTAGCCTAAGGATTTTTATGAGAGGAATTCAAGTTTAAATTTTCAGTTGGCTTGAAGGATTGAGCAAGTTTAGAGGCAAGAAAGTTGAGAGCTTTCTTTTCTTTTCTTCCTAGCAAGAAAGTCGGCCAAGGAGCTTCAAAATAAGAAGAATTTTGGGTTAATTTTGGTTTAAATGGTAAAGGCATGAATAGTGGTCAAAAGGTCAAAAGGTAAGAATAAATCTTCAAATGACACTTGTCACTCCATTAATTGCATACCTAACCTTTTGTCTCTCTCACACCAATCCACATGGTAACCTCTAAATATCTCATAACACCCGGTAAATTTAAACCCAGTATCCAAAACTTAACCTAGTTGGCCGAATTTTTCCGAACTTTCCGCACTAGCGGGTCCCACGTCCGATATACGCTCTTAATTTCTCAAAAACTATTCGATACTAGAAAAATCATCTAAAAACTATATCTGCTCCTTAAAAGTATCTAGAAATTTTCCTAATCAAGAAAATGCAGAAAACATGCCATTAAAGATAATAAAACCTAGAAAATGGAACAGTTTTACGGGTTCTCAACTCATGTTTTCGGGGCGTCGGCATCTCCCTCCTTAAAAGAATGTCGTCTCGACATTCCATCTGTATCAATCAAGTCAGACCATCCGCAAGAAAATCACTGATATTTCAACCCACAACCCACAAGTCCGGCATCCTAAACTTCAAGCCTAGGATACACTACAGAAGAGAGTCTGAAACCTAGAGCTCTGATACCACCTGTGACAGCCCGCTACCCTCACCCTAGGTACCAAAGGGTTCGGCGGGACCCGCCTGCCCAAACTCTCGCCGGGGACTCAATCACTTACATAAACATCCTCAAAATAGATTACATACAATATATATCTCAAATATTACAATCAAATTCCTCTTCTTTCCCAATAAAAATACAAGTTATTAAGCGATGCGGAAACTATTCCCAAATTATACATAATGATTCGAAATCGCAAACTGTACAAGATATAAGCCATCCAGTCACGTGTATAAGTACTACAAGCCTTCCTTCGGCCACGAGCCTGTGGAGGGGAATGACAAGATTTTTGGGGTGAGTTAGAAGCTCAGTGAGTAACGCAGTAAAAGCAGTCTCAATATATTTTCACAGTAAACGTATTTTCAATGATGTCAAATTGATTCCGAGATCAATGTAGCATATTATGCTCTCGTGAGCCAGTGAAAATCATTGCACTTTAACACACCACGCCCATAATAAGATCCAGTAAACAGTAAACAGTAAGAGGGAGCCCTTTTTGAGCTCCGGAGCCATTTGCTCCAAATGAACAGAAGGTGGATGACGTGGTGTCCAGCACAAGAACTATCCCCAAAAACTGTCAATTGAAGCAAAATAATATCATGAATTCACATGCAAGCAGCAATGAGATGCATGTGAGTAAATAATGCACGAAAACATGTTCACGAGAATTTTAACAATAGTTTGGGGTTACTACTCCGCTCCCGGCTCAGGAATCATCATCATAATAAATTAACCGTTGTCCGAATCCAGCCTTCATCTCAAACTCAAAGCATCAAGATGCTTTCCAGATGCGGACAGTCATTTTCCCTACATTTGGCTTACTTCCAGCCGTCATGGCTTTCATTATGTTGCTCAACCAGTCCCAAGTCATATGAAATATAACTTCATCACAACAGCCTTTCAATAGGCTCAAAGTCATTCAAATACAAGATTTAGCTAGGAAAATGACCGGAAATGAAAGTTAAGCTCTAACTCGGAAAACAGTTTTTGACGTCAGTTTGAGGTTTTAGCACCAAAGGCACTATGATTATCGGATGAAGGTGAAAGATACACCGTTTCGAAGCTAAGAGATAGCGCTACAATGTTGAAGAAGGAAACTCTGTCCAATTTCGAGTGTAACCAGGTCAAAAATGCAAGATACAACACCAGAACCGCAAAAACAGGTTCACAAATCGCATGTTACCTAAGTCGAAATCCAGTAATTCCAAAGCCATATGAAAGCTAAGATACAAGGCCACATTTCATCAGAAGACCTTAACAACCAATTCCGAAGCATTCCCAACCAAATAACCAATTACAGACGCAACTATCAAATTCGGGTAAAACCAGGGCAGCAAGGGTAATTCTGTCTTTTCTCGAGTTACGCTACTCTGATTGACCTGAAATTTTGTAGAAATCTCTAAAATATCATTCTCTACAACTTTCATGTTTTAACCCAAGGCCAATTCGGCTTCTAACTATGAGCTACAGTGCCAGGCAGAATGTAAATCAAAGAAACCCTAACTTTCCAATTTTCTTTCCAAAACAGAAATTGCTTGCAATTAACCATTTTTTCCACCTTCTAGCTTCCTTAACTATCATCTCCAATCATAATACATGACCACATAATCATATTCATATGAAAACAGAAAATTCATACATAAATATAAAACTTCACCAATTTCTACCAAAATCAAGAAATCTTCCACCAAATCGCATCTTTAACCAACACAAGTCATTAATTTGACATTATCAAGACTAAAGAAAGAATTTCCTAGTTACTCACCTTGCAATCTCAAGAAAGAAAGCAACTTAGCACCAATTTCTTCCAAACAACTTCACCAACAACCTTACTACTACTAAGCTAAGGATTTTTATGGAGGAAATTCAAGTTTAATCAGTTGGCTTGAAAGATTGAGCAAGTTTAGAGGCAAGAAAGTTGAGAGCTTTCTTTTCTTTTCTTCCCAGCAAGAAAGTTGGCGAAGGAGCTTCAAAATAAGAAGAATTTTGGGTTAATTTTGGTTTAAATGGTAAAGGCATGAATAGTGGTCAAAAGGTCAAAAGGTCAAAAGGTAAGAATAAATCTTCAAATGACACTTGTCACTCCATTAATTGCATACCTAACCTTTTGTCTCTCTCACACCAATCCACATGGTAACCTCTAAATATCTCATAACACCCGGTAAATTTAAACCCAGTATCCAAAACTTAACCTAGTTGGCCGAATTTTTCCGAACTTTCCGCACTAGCGGGTCCCACGTCCGATATACGCTCTTAATTTCTCAAAAACTATTCGATACTAGAAAAATCATCTAAAAACTATATCTGCTCCTTAAAAGTATCTAGAAATTTTCCTAATCAAGAAAATGCAGAAAATATGCCATTAAAGATAATAAAACCTAGAAAATGGAACAGTTACGGGTTCTCACACTCATTCTTTCGGGGCGTCGCAATCTCCCCTCCTTAAAAGAATGTCGTCCTCGACATTCCATCTTGTATCAATCAAGTCAAGACATCCCGCAAGAATCACTGATATTTCAACCCAAACCCACAGTCCGGCATCCTAAACTTCAAGCCTAGGATACACTACAGAGATCTGAAACCTAAGCTCTGATACCACCTGTGACAGCCCCACCTCACCCTAGGGCGTACCAAAGGGTTCGGCGGGCCGCCTGCCCAGCTCTCGCCGGGACTCAATCACTTACTACAATCCTCAAATAGATTACAATATATATCTCAAATATTACATCAAATTCTCCAATAAATACAAGTCATAAGCGAAGCGGAAACTATTCCCCAAATTAAACATAAAATGATTCGAAATCCAAACTGTACAAGATATAAGCCATCCAGTCACGTGAATAAGTACTACAAGCCTTCCTTCGCCACGAGCCCTGTGAAGGGGAATACAAGATTTTTGGGGTGAGTTAGAAGCTCAGTGAGTAACCAGTAAAAGCAGTCATCCAATATATTTCACAGTAACGTATTTCAATGATGTCATGATTCCGAGATCAAATGTACATATTTTGCTCTCGTGAGCCAGTGAAATCATTGCACTTACACACCCAACGCCCAAAAGATCCAGTAACAGTAAACAGTAAGAGGGAGCCCTTTTTGAGCTCCGGAGTCATTTGCTCCAAATGAACAGAGGTGGAGACGTTGGTGTCCAGCACAAGACTCCCCAAGAACTCATTGAAGCCAAAATCATATCATGAATTCACATGCAAGCACGCATGAGATGCAGTCGAGTAAATAATGCAAGAAACATTTCACGAGAAGTTTTAACAATAGTTTGGGGTTACTCACCTCCACGGCTCAGGAATCATCCATCATATAACATTACCTTGTCCGAATCCAAGCCCTTCAACTCAAACTCAAAGCCATCAAATGCTTTCAAAGATCGGACAGCATTTCCCCTACATTTGCTTACTTTTCCAGCCGTCATGGCTTCATTATTTTGCTCAGCCAGTCCCAAAGTCATATGAAATATAACTTCATCACAACAGCCTTTCAATAGGCTCAAAGTCATTCAAATACAAGATTTAGCTAGGAAAATGACAGGAAATGAAAGTTAAGCTCTAACTCGGAAAACAGTTTTTGACGTCAGTTTGCGGTTTTGGCACCAAAGGCACTATGATTATCGGATGAAGGTACAAGATACACCGTTTCGAAGCTAAGAGATAGAGCTACAATGTTGAGGAAGGAAACTCTGTCCAATTTCGAGTGTAACCAGGTCAAAAATGCAAGATACTACACCAGAACCGCAAAAATAGGTTCACAAATCGCATGTTACCTAAGTCGAAATCCAGTAATTCCAAAGCCATATGAAAGCTAAGATACAAGGCCACATTTCATCAGAAGACCTTAACAACCAATTCCGAAGCATTCCCAACCAAATAACCAATTACAGACGCAACTATCAAATTCGGGTAAAACCAGGGCAGCAAGGGTAATTCTATCTTTTCTCAAGTTACGCTACTCTGATTGACCTGAAATTTTGTAGAAATCTCTAAAATATCATTCTCTACAACTTTCATGTTTTAACCCAAGGCCAATTCGGCTTCTAACTATGAGCTACAGTGCCAGGCAGAATGTAAATCAAAGAAACCCTAACTTTCCAATTTTCTTTCCAAAACAGAAATTGCTTGCAATTAACCATTTTTTCCACCTTCTAGCATCCTTAACTATCATCCCCAATCATCATACATGACCACATAATCATATTCATATGAAAACAGAAAAATTCATACATAATATAACTTCACGCAATTTACCCAAATCAGAAATCTTTCCAACCAAATCGCATCTTTAACCAAACACAAGTTCAATAATTTGACATTACAAGACTAAAGAAAGATTTCCTAGTTACTCAACCTTGCAATCTCAAGAAGCAAGCAACTTAGCCAACCCAATTTTCTTCCAAACAACTTACCAACAACCTTACTACTACTAAGCTAAGGATTTTTATGGAGGAAATTCAAGTTTAATCGGTTGGCTTGAAAGATTGAGCAAGTTTAGAGGCAAGAAAGTTGAGAGCTTTCATTTCTTTTCTTCCCAGCAAGAAAGTCGGCCAAGGAGCTTCAAAATAAGAAGAATTTTGGGTCAATTTTGGTTTAAAGGGTAAAGGCATGAATAGTGGTCAAAGTCCAAGATTAAATCACAAGGTGACACTTGTCACCCTTTTGGTTTAAAACTTATCTTTTTGTCTCTCCAATACAAATCTCTTAACACCTTGTAAAATAATATCACTTAATACAAAATTCCAACAAGTTGTAAAAAATATAATGCATTTACCGCACTAGCGGGTCCCACGTCCAAAATATACTTCAAAATTAACGTGGACTAACTTGTATCAAGGAAATGATTTGAAAACTATATTCCCTTATAAAAATGTGTAGGAAATTAATATATTGAAGAAAGGCACAAAATTATAAACGAGTAAACAAAATAATGTCGTGAAAATATATAAAAAGTTGTGAGTTCTCACACTCATTCTTTCAGGGCGTCACAATCTCCCCTTCTTAAAAGAATGTCATCCTCAACATTCCATTCCATCTTGTACCAATCAAGTCAAGACATCCCTCAAGAATCACTGATATTTCAACCCAAACCCACAGTCCGGCATCCAAAACTTCAAACCTAGGATACGCTACGGAGAACTGAAGCCTAAACTCTGATTTCACCTGTGACAGCCCCACCTCACCCTAAGGCGAACCAAAGGGTTCGGCGGGTCGCCTGCCCAACTCTCGCCGGGACTCAGTCAGTCACTACAGTCCTCAATTAAATTACAAGATATATCTCAAATTTACATCAAATTCTCCAATAAATACAAGTCATAAGCGAAGCGGAAACTATTCCCCAAATTATACATAAAATGATTCGAAATCCAAACTGTACAAGATATAAGCCATCCAGTCACGTGAATAAGTACTACAAGTTTTCCTTCGCCACGAGCCCTGTGGAGGGGAATAAAATAGTTTTGGGGTGAGATAGAAGCTCAGTGAGTAACCAGTAAAAGCAGTCATCCAATATATTTCACAGTCATGTATTTCCATGATGTCATGATTCCGAGATCAAATGTACATATTTTGCTCTCGTGAGCCAGTGAAATCATTGCACTTACACACCCAACGCCCAAAAGATCCAGTAACAGTAAACAGTAAGAGGGAGCCCCTTTTTGAGCTCCGGAGCCATTTGCTCCAAATGAACAGAGGTGGAGACGTTGGTGTCCAGCACAAGACTCCCCAAGAACTCATTGAAGCCAAAATCATATCATGAATTCACATGCAAGCACGCATGAGATGCAGTCGAGTAAATAATGCAAGAAACATTTCACGAGAAGTTTTAACAATAGTTTGGGGTTACTCACCTCCACGGCTCAGGAATCATCCATCATATAACATTACCTTGTCCGAATCCAAGCCCTTCAACTCAAACTCAAAGCCATCAAATGCTTTCAAAGATCGGACAGCATTTCCCCTACATTTGCTTACTTTTCCAGCCGTCATGGCTTCATTATTTTGCTCAGCCAGTCCCGAAGTCATATGAAATATAACTTCATCACAACAGCCTTTCAATAGGCTCAAAGTCATTCAAATACAAGATTTAGCTAGGAAAATGACCGGAAATGAAAGTTAAGCTCTAACTCGGAAAACAGTTTTTGACGTCAGTTTGAGGTTTTGGCACCAAAGGCACTATGATTATCGGATGAAGGTGAAAGATACACCGTTTTGAAGCTAAGAGATAGCGCTACAATGTTGAAGAAGGAAACTCTGTCCAATTTCGAGTGTAACCAGGTCAAATATGCAAGATACAACACCAGAACCGCAAAAACAGGTTCACAAATCGCGTGTTACCTAAGTCGAAATCCAGTAATTCCAAAGCCATATGAAAGCTAAGATACAAGGCCACATTTCATCAGAAGAGCTTAACAACCAATTCCGAAGCATTCCCAACCAAATAACCAATTACAGACGCAACTATCAAATTCGGGTAAAACCACGGCAGCAAGGGTAATTTTGTCTTTTCTCAAGTTACCCTACTCTGATTGACCTGAAATTTTGTAGAAATCTCTAAAATATCATTATCTACAACTTTCATGTTTTAACCCAAGGCCAATTCGGCTTCTAACTATGAGCTACAGTGCCAGGCAGAATGTAAATCAAAGAAACCCTAACTTTCCAATTTTCTTTCCAAAACAGAAATTGCTTGCAATTAACCATTTTTTCCACCTTCTAGCTTCCTTAACTATCATCTCCAATCATCATACATGACCACATAATCATATTCATATGAAAACAGAAAATTCATACATAAATATAAAACTTCACCAATTTCTACCAAAATCAAGAAATCTTCCACCAAATCGCATCTTTAACCAACACAAGTCATTAATTTGACATTATCAAGACTAAAGAAAGAATTTCCTAGTTACTCACCTTGCAATCTCAAGAAAGCAAGCAACTTAGCACCAATTTCTTCCAAACAACTTCACCAACAACCTTACTACTACTAAGCTAAGGATTTTTATGGAGGAAATTCAAGTTTAATCAGTTGGCTTGAAAGATTGAGCAAGTTTAGAGGCAAGAAAGTTGAGAGCTTTCTTTTCTTTTCTTCCCAGCAAGAAAGTTGGCGAAGGAGCTTCAAAATAAGAAGAATTTTGGGTTAATTTTGGTTTAAATGGTAAAGGCATGAATAGTGGTCAAAAGGTCAAAAGGTAAGAATAAATCTTCAAATGACACTTGTCACTCCATTAATTGCATACCTAACCTTTTGTCTCTCTCACACCAATCCACATGGTAACCTCTAAATATCTCATAACACCCGGTAAATTTAAACCCAGTATCCAAAACTTAACCTAGTTGGCCGAATTTTTCCGAACTTTCCGCACTAGCGGGTCCCACGTCCGATATACGCTCTTAATTTCTCAAAAACTATTCGATACTAGAAAAATCATCTAAAAACTATATCTGCTCCTTAAAAGTATCTATAAATTTTCCTAATCAAGAAAATGCAGAAAACATGCCATTAAAGATAATAAAACCTAGAAAATGGAACAGTTACGGGTTCTCACACTCATTCTTTCGGGGCGTCGCAATCTCCCCTCCTTAAAAGAATGTCGTCCTCGACATTCCATCTTGTATCAATCAAGTCAAGACATCCCGCAAGAATCACTGATATTTCAACCCAAACCCACAGTCCGGCATCCTAAACTTCAAGCCTAGGATACACTACAGAGATCTGAAACCTAAGCTCTGATACCACCTGTGACAGCCCCACCTCACCCTAGGGCGTACCAAAGGGTTCGGCGGGCCGCCTGTCCAGCTCTCGCCGGGACTCAATCACTTACTACAATCCTCAAATAGATTACAATATATATCTCAAATATTACATCAAATTCTCCAATAAATACAAGTCATAAGCGAAGCGGAAACTATTCCCCAAATTATACATAAAATGATTCGAAATCCAAACTGTACAAGATATAAGCCATCCAGTCACGTGAATAAGTACTACAAGCCTTCCTTCGCCACGAGCCCTGTGGAGGGGAATACAAGATTTTTGGGGTGAGTTAGAAGCTCAGTGAGTAACCAGTAAAAGCAGTCATCCAATATATTTCACAGTAACGTATTTCAATGATGTCATGATTCCGAGATCAAATGTACATATTTTGCTCTCGTGAGCCAGTGAAATCATTGCACTTACACACCCAACGCCCAAAAGATCCAGTAACAGTAAACAGTAAGAGGGAGCCCTTTTTGAGCTCCGGAGCCATTTGCTCCAAATGAACAGAGGTGGAGACGTTGGTGTCCAGCACAAGACTCCCCAAGAACTCATTGAAGCCAAAATCATATCATGAATTCACATGCAAGCACGCATGAGATGCAGTCGAGTAAATAATGCAAGAAACATTTCACGAGAAGTTTTAACAATAGTTTGGGGTTACTCACCTGCACGGCTCAGGAATCATCCATCATATAACATTACCTTGTCCGAATCCAAGCCCTTCAACTCAAACTCAAAGCCATCAAATGCTTTCAAAGATCGGACAGCATTTCCCCTACATTTGCTTACTTTTCCAGCCGTCATGGCTTCATTATTTTGCTCAGCCAGTCCCGAAGTCATATGAAATATAACTTCATCACAACAGCCTTTCAATAGGCTCAAAGTCATTCAAATACAAGATTTAGCTAGGAAAATGACCGGAAATGAAAGTTAAGCTCTAACTCGGAAAACAGTTTTTGACGTCAGTTTGAGGTTTTGGCACCAAAGGCACTATGATTATCGGATGAAGGTGAAAGATACACCGTTTTGAAGCTAAGAGATAGCGCTACAATGTTGAAGAAGGAAACTCTGTCCAATTTCGAGTGTAACCAGGTCAAATATGCAAGATACAACACCAGAACCGCAAAAACAGGTTCACAAATCGCGTGTTACCTAAGTCGAAATCCAGTAATTCCAAAGCCATATGAAAGCTAAGATACAAGGCCACATTTCATCAGAAGAGCTTAACAACCAATTCCGAAGCATTCCCAACCAAATAACCAATTACAGACGCAACTATCAAATTCGGGTAAAACCACGGCAGCAAGGGTAATTTTGTCTTTTCTCAAGTTACCCTACTCTGATTGACCTGAAATTTTGTAGAAATCTCTAAAATATCATTATCTACAACTTTCATGTTTTAACCCAAGGCCAATTCGGCTTCTAACTATGAGCTACAGTGCCAGGCAGAATGTAAATCAAAGAAACCCTAACTTTCCAATTTTCTTTCCAAAACAGAAATTGCTTGCAATTAACCATTTTTTCCACCTTCTAGCTTCCTTAACTATCATCTCCAATCATCATACATGACCACATAATCATATTCATATGAAAACAGAAAATTCATACATAAATATAAAACTTCACCAATTTCTACCAAAATCAAGAAATCTTCCACCAAATCGCATCTTTAACCAACACAAGTCATTAATTTGACATTATCAAGACTAAAGAAAGAATTTCCTAGTTACTCACCTTGCAATCTCAAGAAACCAAGCAACTTAGCACCAATTTCTTCCAAACAACTTCACCAACAACCTTACTACTACTAAGCTAAGGATTTTTATGGAGGAAATTCAAGTTTAATCAGTTGGCTTGAAAGATTGAGCAAGTTTAGAGGCAAGAAAGTTGAGAGCTTTCTTTTCTTTTCTTCCCAGCAAGAAAGTTGGCGAAGGAGCTTCAAAATAAGAAAAATTTTGGGTTAATTTTGGTTTAAATGGTAAAGGCATGAATAGTGGTCAAAAGGTCAAAAGGTAAGAATAAATCTTCAAATGACACTTGTCACTCCATTAATTGCATACCTAACCTTTTGTCTCTCTCACACCAATCCACATGGTAACCTCTAAATATCTCATAACACCCGGTAAATTTAAACCCAGTATCCAAAACTTAACCTAGTTGGCCTACTTTTTCCGAACTTTCCGCACTAGCGGGTCCCACGTCCGATATACGCTCTTAATTTCTCAAAAACTATTCGATACTAGAAAAATCATCTAAAAACTATATCTGCTCCTTAAAAGTATCTATAAATTTTCCTAATCAAGAAAATGCAGAAAACATGCCATTAAAGATAATAAAACCTAGAAAATGGAACAGTTACGGGTTCTCACACTCATTCTTTCGGGGCGTCGCAATCTCCCCTCCTTAAAAGAATGTCGTCCTCGACATTCCATCTTGTATCAATCAAGTCAAGACATCCCGCAAGAATCACTGATATTTCAACCCAAACCCACAGTCCGGCATCCTAAACTTCAAGCCTAGGATACACTACAGAGATCTGAAACCTAAGCTCTGATACCACCTGTGACAGCCCCACCTCACCCTAGGGCGTACCAAAGGGTTCGGCGGGCCGCCTGTCCAGCTCTCGCCGGGACTCAATCACTTACTACAATCCTCAAATAGATTACAATATATATCTCAAATATTACATCAAATTCTCCAATAAATACAAGTCATAAGCGAAGCGGAAACTATTCCCCAAATTATACATAAAATGATTCAAAATCCAAACTGTACAAGATATAAGCCATCCAGTCACGTGAATAAGTACTACAAGCCTTCCTTCGCCACGAGCCCTGTGGAGGGGAATACAAGATTTTTGGGGTGAGTTAGAAGCTCAGTGAGTAACCAGTAAAAGCAGTCATCCAATATATTTCACAGTAACGTATTTCAATGATGTCATGATTCCGAGATCAAATGTACATATTTTGCTCTCGTGAGCCAGTGAAATCATTGCACTTACACACCCAACGCCCAAAAGATCCAGTAGCAGTAAACAGTAAGAGGGAGCCCCTTTTTGAGCTCCGGAGCCATTTGCTCCAAATGAACAGAGGTGGAGACGTTGGTGTCCAGCACAAGACTCCCTAAGAACTCATTGAAGCCAAAATCATATCATGAATTCACATGCAAGCACGCATGAGATGCAGCCGAGTAAATAATGCAAGAAACATTTCATAAGAAGTTTTAACAATAGTTTGGGGTTACTCACCTCCACGGCTCAGGAATCATCCATCATATAACATTACCTTGTCCGAATCCAAGCCCTTCAACTCAAACTTAAAGCCATCAAATGCTTTCAAAGATCGGACAGCATTTCCCCTACATTTGCTTAATTTCCAGCCGTCATGGCTTCATTATTTTCCTCAGCCAGTCCCAAAGTCATATGAAATATAACTTCATCCCAACAGCCTTTCAATAGGCTCAAAGTCATTCAAATACAAGATTTAGCTAGGAAAATGACAGGAAATGAAAGTTAAGCTCTAACTCGGAAAACAGTTTTTGACGTCAGTTTGCGGTTTTGGCACCAAAGGCACTATGATTATCGGATGAAGGTACAAGATACACCGTTTCGAAGCTAAGAGATAGAGCTACAATGTTGAGGAAGGAAACTCTGTCCAATTTCGAGTGTAACCAGGTCAAAAATGCAAGATACTACACCAGAACCGCAAAAACAGGTTCACAAATCGCATGTTACCTAAGTCGAAATCCAGTAATTCCAAAGCCATATGAAAGCTAAGATACAAGGCCACATTTCATCAGAAGACCTTAACAACCAATTCCGAAGCATTCCCAACCAAATAACCAATTACAGACGCAACTATCAAATTCGGGTAAAACCAGGGCAGCAAGGGGAATTCTGTCTTTTCTCAAGTTACGCTACTCTGATTGACCTGAAATTTTGTATAAATCTCTAAAATATCATTCTCTACAACTTTCATGTTTTAACCCAAGGCCAATTCGGCTTCTAACTATGAGCTACAGTGCCAGGCAGAATGTAAATCAAAGAAACCCTAACTTTCCAATTTTCTTTCCAAAACAGAAATTGCTTGCAATTAACCATTTTTTCCACCTTCTAGCTTCCTTAACTATCATCCCAATCATAATACATGACCACATAATCATATTCATATGAAAACAGAAAATTCATACATAAATATAAAACTTCACCAATTTCTACCAAAATCAAGAAATCTTCCACCAAATCGCATCTTTAACCAACACAAGTCATTAATTTGACATTATCAAGACTAAAGAAAGAATTTCCTAGTTACTCACCTTGCAATCTCAAGAAAGCAAGCAACTTAGCACCAATTTCTTCCAAACAACTTCACCAACAACCTTACTACTACTAAGCTAAGGATTTTTATGGAGGAAATTCAAGTTTAATCAGTTGGCTTGAAAGATTGAGCAAGTTTAGAGGCAAGAAAGTTGAGAGCTTTCTTTTCTTTTCTTCCCAGCAAGAAAGTTGGCGAAGGAGCTTCAAAATAAGAAAAATTTTGGGTTAATTTTGGTTTAAATGGTAAAGGCATGAATAGTGGTCAAAAGGTCAAAAGGTAAGAATAAATCTTCAAATGACACTTGTCACTCCATTAATTGCATACCTAACCTTTTGTCTCTCTCACACCAATCCACATGGTAACCTCTAAATATCTCATAACACCCGGTAAATTTAAACCCAGTATCCAAAACTTAAGCTAGTTGGCCGAATTTTTCCGAACTTTCCGCACTAGCGGGTCCCACGTCCGATATATGCTCTTAATTTCTCAAAAACTATTCGATACTAGAAAAATCATCTAAAAACTATATCTGCTCCTTAAAAGTATCTATATCATTCTTTCGGGGCGTCGCAATCTCCCCTCCTTAAAAGAATGTCGTCCTCGACATTCCATCTTGTATCAATCAAGTCAAGACATCCCGCAAGAATCACTGATATTTCAACCCAAACCCACAGTCCGGCATCCTAAACTTCAAGCCTAGGATACACTACAGAGATCTGAAACCTAAGCTCTGATACTACCTGTGACAGCCCCACCTCACCCTAGGGCGTACCAAAGGGTTCGGCGGGCCGCCTGTCCAGCTCTCGCCGGGACTCAATCACTTACTACAATCCTCAAATAGATTACAATATATATCTCAAATATTACATCAAATTCTCCAATAAATACAAGTCATAAGCGAAGCGGAAACTATTCCCCAAATTATACATAAAATGATTCGAAATCCAAACTGTACAAGATATAAGCCATCCAGTCACGTGAATAAGTACTACAAGCCTTCCTTCGCCATGAGCCCTGTGGAGGGGAATACAAGATTTTTGGGGTGAGTTAGAAGCTCAGTGAGTAACCAGTAAAAGCAGTCATCCAATATATTTCACAGTAACGTATTTCAATGATGTCATGATTCCGAGATCAAATGTACATATTTTGCTCTCGTGAGCCAGTGAAATCATTGCACTTACACACCCAACGCCCAAAAGATCCAGTAACAGTAAACAGTAAGAGGGAGCCCCTTTTTGAGCTCCGGAGCCATTTGCTCCAAATGAACAGAGGTGGAGACGTTGGTGTCCAGCACAAGACTCCCCAAGAACTCATTGAAGCCAAAATCATATCATGAATTCACATGCAAGCACGCATGAGATGCAGTCGAGTAAATAATGCAAGAAACATTTCACGAGAAGTTTTAACAATAGTTTGGGGTTACTCACCTCCACGGCTCAGGAATCATCCATCATATAACATTACCTTGTCCGAATCCAAGCCCTTCAACTCAAACTCAAAGCCATCAAATGCTTTCAAAGATCGGACAGCATTTCCCCTACATTTGCTTACTTTTCCAGCCGTCATGGCTTCATTATTTTGCTCAGCCAGTCCCAAAGTCATATGAAATATAACTTCATCACAACAGCCTTTCAATAGGCTCAAAGTCATTCAAATACAAGATTTAGCTAGGAAAATGACCGGAAATGAAAGTTAAGCTCTAACTCGGAAAACAGTTTTTGACGTCAGTTTGAGGTTTTAGCACCAAAGGCACTATGATTATCGGATGAAGGTGAAAGATACACCGTTTCGAAGCTAAGAGATAGCGCTACAATGTTGAAGAAGGAAACTCTGTCCAATTTCGAGTGTAACCAGGTCAAAAATGCAAGATACAACACCAGAACCGCAAAAACAGGTTCACAAATCGCATGTTACCTAAGTCGAAATCCAGTAATTCCAAAGCCATATGAAAGCTAAGATACAAGGCCACATTTCATCAGAAGACCTTAACAACCAATTCCGAAGCATTCCCAACCAAATAACCAATTACAGACGCAACTATCAAATTCGGGTAAAACCAGGGCAGCAAGGGTAATTCTGTCTTTTCTCGAGTTACGCTACTCTGATTGACCTGAAATTTTGTAGAAATCTCTAAAATATCATTCTCTACAACTTTCATGTTTTAACCCAAGGCCAATTCGGCTTCTAACTATGAGCTACAGTGCCAGGCAGAATGTAAATCAAAGAAACCCTAACTTTCCAATTTTCTTTCCAAAACAGAAATTGCTTGCAATTAACCATTTTTTCCACCTTCTAGCTTCCTTAACTATCATCTCCAATCATAATACATGACCACATAATCATATTCATATGAAAACAGAAAATTCATACATAAATATAAAACTTCACCAATTTCTACCAAAATCAAGAAATCTTCCACCAAATCGCATCTTTAACCAACACAAGTCAATAATTTGACATTATCAAGACTAAAGAAAGAATTTCCTAGTTACTCACCTTGCAATCTCAAGAAAGCAAGCAACTTAGCACCAATTTCTTCCAAACAACTTCACCAACAACCTTACTACTACTAAGCTAAGGATTTTTATGGAGGAAATTCAAGTTTAATCAGTTGGCTTGAAAGATTGAGCAAGTTTAGAGGCAAGAAAGTTGAGAGCTTTCTTTTCTTTTCTTCCCAGCAAGAAAGTTGGCGAAGGAGCTTCAAAATAAGAAGAATTTTGGGTTAATTTTGGTTTAAATGGTAAAGGCATGAATAGTGGTCAAAAGGTCAAAAGGTAAGAATAAATCTTCAAATGACACTTGTCACTCCATTAATTGCATACCTAACCTTTTGTCTCTCTCACACCAATCCACATGGTAACCTCTAAATATCTCATAACACCCGGTAAATTTAAACCCAGTATCCAAAACTTAAGCTAGTTGGCCGAATTTTTCCGAACTTTCCGCACTAGCGGGTCCCACGTCCGATATATGCTCTTAATTTCTCAAAAACTATTCGATACTAGAAAAATCATCTAAAAACTATATCTGCTCCTTAAAAGTATCTATATCATTCTTTCGGGGCGTCGCAATCTCCCCTCCTTAAAAGAATGTCGTCCTCGACATTCCATCTTGTATCAATCAAGTCAAGACATCCCGCAAGAATCACTGATATTTCAACCCAAACCCACAGTCCGGCATCCTAAACTTCAAGCCTAGGATACACTACAGAGATCTGAAACCTAAGCTCTGATACTACCTGTGACAGCCCCACCTCACCCTAGGGCGTACCAAAGGGTTCGGCGGGCCGCCTGTCCAGCTCTCGCCGGGACTCAATCACTTACTACAATCCTCAAATAGATTACAATATATATCTCAAATATTACATCAAATTCTCCAATAAATACAAGTCATAAGCGAAGCGGAAACTATTCCCCAAATTATACATAAAATGATTCGAAATCCAAACTGTACAAGATATAAGCCATCCAGTCACGTGAATAAGTACTACAAGCCTTCCTTCGCCACGAGCCCTGTGAAGGGGAATACAAGATTTTTGGGGTGAGTTAGAAGCTCAGTGAGTAACCAGTAAAAGCAGTCATCCAATATATTTCACAGTAACGTATTTCAATGATGTCATGATTCCGAGATCAAATGTACATATTTTGCTCTCGTGAGCCAGTGAAATCATTGCACTTACACACCCAACGCCCAAAAGATCCAGTAACAGTAAACAGTAAGAGGGAGCCCCTTTTTGAGCTCCGGAGCCATTTGCTCCAAATGAACAGAGGTGGAGACGTTGGTGTCCAGCACAAGACTCCCCAAGAACTCATTGAAGCCAAAATCATATCATGAATTCACATGCAAGCACGCATGAGATGCAGTCGAGTAAATAATGCAAGAAACATTTCACGAGAAGTTTTAACAATAGTTTGGGGTTACTCACCTCCACGGCTCAGGAATCATCCATCATATAACATTACCTTGTCCGAATCCAAGCCCTTCAACTCAAACTCAAAGCCATCAAATGCTTTCAAAGATCGGACAGCATTTCCCCTACATTTGCTTACTTTTCCAGCCGTCATGGCTTCATTATTTTGCTCAACCAGTCCCAAAGTCATATGAAATATAACTTCATCACAACAGCCTTTCAATAGGCTCAAAGTCATTCAAATACAAGATTTAGCTAGGAAAATGACCGGAAATGAAAGTTAAGCTCTAACTCGGAAAACAGTTTTTGACGTCAGTTTGAGGTTTTAGCACCAAAGGCACTATGATTATCGGATGAAGGTGAAAGATACACCGTTTCGAAGCTAAGAGATAGCGCTACAATGTTGAAGAAGGAAACTCTGTCCAATTTCGAGTGTAACCAGGTCAAAAATGCAAGATACAACACCAGAACCGCAAAAACAGGTTCACAAATCGCATGTTACCTAAGTCGAAATCCAGTAATTCCAAAGCCATATGAAAGCTAAGATACAAGGCCACATTTCATCAGAAGACCTTAACAACCAATTCCGAAGCATTCCCAACCAAATAACCAATTACAGACGCAACTATCAAATTCGGGTAAAACCAGGGCAGCAAGGGTAATTCTGTCTTTTCTCGAGTTACGCTACTCTGATTGACCTGAAATTTTGTAGAAATCTCTAAAATATCATTCTCTACAACTTTCATGTTTTAACCCAAGGCCAATTCGGCTTCTAACTATGAGCTACAGTGCCAGGCAGAATGTAAATCAAAGAAACCCTAACTTTCCAATTTTCTTTCCAAAACAGAAATTGCTTGCAATTAACCATTTTTTCCACCTTCTAGCTTCCTTAACTATCATCTCCAATCATAATACATGACCACATAATCATATTCATATGAAAACAGAAAATTCATACATAAATATAAAACTTCACCAATTTCTACCAAAATCAAGAAATCTTCCACCAAATCGCATCTTTAACCAACACAAGTCATTAATTTGACATTATCAAGACTAAAGAAAGAATTTCCTAGTTACTCACCTTGCAATCTCAAGAAAGCAAGCAACTTAGCACCAATTTCTTCCAAACAACTTCACCAACAACTTTACTACTACTAAGCTAAGGATTTTTATGGAGGAAATTCAAGTTTAATCAGTTGGCTTGAAAGATTGAGCAAGTTTAGAGGCAAGAAAGTTGAGAGCTTTCTTTTCTTTTCTTCCCAGCAAGAAAGTTGGCGAAGGAGCTTCAAAATAAGAAGAATTTTGGGTTAATTTTGGTTTAAATGGTAAAGGCATGAATAGTGGTCAAAAGGTCAAAAGGTCAAAAGGTAAGAATAAATCTTCAAATGACACTTGTCACTCCATTAATTGCATACCTAACCTTTTGTCTCTCTCACACCAATCCACATGGTAACCTCTAAATATCTCATAACACCCGGTAAATTTAAACCCAGTATCCAAAACTTAACCTAGTTGGCCTACTTTTTCCGAACTTTCCGCACTAGCGGGTCCCACGTCCGATATACGCTCTTAATTTCTCAAAAACTATTCGATACTAGAAAAATCATCTAAAAACTATATCTGCTCCTTAAAAGTATCTATAAATTTTCCTAATCAAGAAAATGCAGAAAACATGCCATTAAAGATAATAAAACCTAGAAAATGGAACAGTTACGGGTTCTCACACTCATTCTTTCGGGGCGTCGCAATCTCCCCTCCTTAAAAGAATGTCGTCCTCGACATTCCATCTTGTATCAATCAAGTCAAGACATCCCGCAAGAATCACTGATATTTCAACCCAAACCCACAGTCCGGCATCCTAAACTTCAAGCCTAGGATACACTACAGAGATCTGAAACCTAAGCTCTGATACCACCTGTGACAGCCCCACCTCACCCTAGGGCGTACCAAAGGGTTCGGCGGGCCGCCTGTCCAGCTCTCGCCGGGACTCAATCACTTACTACAATCCTCAAATAGATTACAATATATATCTCAAATATTACATCAAATTCTCCAATAAATACAAGTCATAAGCGAAGCGGAAACTATTCCCCAAATTATACATAAAATGATTCGAAATCCAAACTGTACAAGATATAAGCCATCCAGTCACGTGAATAAGTACTACAAGCCTTCCTTCGCCATGAGCCCTGTGGAGGGGAATACAAGATTTTTGGGGTGAGTTAGAAGCTCAGTGAGTAACCAGTAAAAGCAGTCATCCAATATATTTCACAGTAACGTATTTCAATGATGTCATGATTCCGAGATCAAATGTACATATTTTGCTCTCGTGAGCCAGTGAAATCATTGCACTTACACACCCAACGCCCAAAAGATCCAGTAACAGTAAACAGTAAGAGGGAGCCCCTTTTTGAGCTCCGGAGCCATTTGCTCCAAATGAACAGAGGTGGAGACGTTGGTGTCCAGCACAAGACTCCCCAAGAACTCATTGAAGCCAAAATCATATCATGAATTCACATGCAAGCACGCATGAGATGCAGTCGAGTAAATAATGCAAGAAACATTTCACGAGAAGTTTTAACAATAGTTTGGGGTTACTCACCTCCACGGCTCAGGAATCATCCATCATATAACATTACCTTGTCCGAATCCAAGCCCTTCAACTCAAACTCAAAGCCATCAAATGCTTTCAAAGATCGGACAGCATTTCCCCTACATTTGCTTACTTTTCCAGCCGTCATGGCTTCATTATTTTGCTCAGCCAGTCCCAAAGTCATATGAAATATAACTTCATCACAACAGCCTTTCAATAGGCTCAAAGTCATTCAAATACAAGATTTAGCTAGGAAAATGACAGGAAATGAAAGTTAAGCTCTAACTCGGAAAACAGTTTTTGACGTCAGTTTGCGGTTTTGGCACCAAAGGCACTATGATTATCGGATGAAGGTACAAGATACACCGTTTCGAAGCTAAGAGATAGAGCTACAATGTTGAGGAAGGAAACTCTGTCCAATTTCGAGTGTAACCAGGTCAAAAATGCAAGATACTACACCAGAACCGCAAAAATAGGTTCACAAATCGCATGTTACCTAAGTCGAAATCCAGTAATTCCAAAGCCATATGAAAGCTAAGATACAAGGCCACATTTCATCAGAAGACCTTAACAACCAATTCCGAAGCATTCCCAACCAAATAACCAATTACAGACGCAACTATCAAATTCGGGTAAAACCAGGGCAGCAAGGGTAATTCTATCTTTTCTCAAGTTACGCTACTCTGATTGACCTGAAATTTTGTAGAAATCTCTAAAATATCATTCTCTACAACTTTCATGTTTTAACCCAAGGCCAATTCGGCTTCTAACTATGAGCTACAGTGCCAGGCAGAATGTAAATCAAAGAAACCCTAACTTTCCAATTTTCTTTCCAAAACAGAAATTGCTTGCAATTAACCATTTTTTCCACCTTCTAGCTTCCTTAACTATCATCTACAATCATAATACATGACCACATAATCATATTCATATGAAAACAGAAAATTCATACATAAATATAAAACTTCACCAATTTCTACCAAAATCAAGAAATCTTCCACCAAATCGCATCTTTAACCAACACAAGTCAATAATTTGACATTATCAAGACTAAAGAAAGAATTTCCTAGTTACTCACCTTGCAATCTCAAGAAAGCAAGCAACTTAGCACCAATTTCTTCCAAACAACTTCACCAACAACCTTACTACTACTAAGCTAAGGATTTTTATGGAGGAAATTCAAGTTTAATCAGTTGGCTTGAAAGATTGGGCAAGTTTAGAGGCAAGAAAGTTGAGAGCTTTCTTTTCTTTTCTTCCCAGCAAGAAAGTCAGGCCAAGGAGCTTCAAAATAAGAAGAATTTTGGGTTAATTTTGGTTTAAATGGTAAAGGCATGAATAGTGGTCAAAAGGTCAAAAGGTAAGAATAAATCTTCAAATGACACTTGTCACTCCATTAATTGCATACCTAACCTTTTGTCTCTCTCACACCAATCCACATGATAACCTCAAAATATCTCATAACACCCGGTAAATTTAAACCCAGTATCCAAAACTTAACCTAGTTGGCCGAATTTTTCCGAACTTTCCGCACTAGCGGGTCCCTCGTCCGATATACGCTCTTAATTTCTTAAAAACTATTCGATACTAGAAAAATCATCTAAAAACTATATCTCCTCCTTAAAAGTATCTAGAAATTTTCCTAATCAAGAAAATGCAGAAAACATGCCATTAAAGATAATAAAACCTAAAAAATGGAACAGTTACGGGTTCTCACACTCATTCTTTCGGGGCGTCACTCCTGTAAGGAAAACAAAGGCAATAGAGTGAGCTTTCACCCAATGAGGTACACTCATGCAGATCAATAAAGTTCACATAAGCACAAAGTTGCTCAGTCCAAACGTTCAACAAGTAATCCGAACGAACATTACATTTAATTTCTGTGACAGCCCCACTTTCCCCTAAGGCGAACCAAAGAGGTTAGCGGACTACCTGCCCAACTCTCGCCAGGACTAACGGTGCAGGCAAACACGATCCAAGACGTTTCGGGAAAATAATACGCGCTCACATAAGCCGAAATCGTAAAATAGCTAAACGCAAACTAAACCGTCGGTGAATAGTAGGTGCCATGTCATATAACTCGGAAAAATATTTCCAAACCAAATAAGACCCATAAACAGGGTTAAGCAGTGTTATATACATGCGTTTGTAACTTTACAAAACAAAATGGGGATAATTGGATCAAAATACATTTAGGATTTTGCTCAAAAGGAGCTATTCAAATTATATTCACATAAGCTCAACCCGGCAACCAACATGCATAGCCTTTCCAAAAGTATTCAAATTCCTGTAAGGAAAACAAAAGGAATAGAGTGAGCTTACGCCCAGTGAGACACTACCACTCAAGCAACGAAGATCATATAAGTAGATAGCAGTTCATTCCAATTCATCGAATAAAAGTAAGCCAAGAGTACACATCAATAACATTGGTAAAAGGATACAGACGGCTCTCAAGAGCCCCTTTCCTTGCTTGTATACTTGATCGGACTTCATTGACCCTCCGTCAATGTTTATGAGTAACCAACCGTAGGCTCCACTTTACTTCCATTCCTTCCACCCAACATACCCCTACCGGGCCCGAACTCCAAACAGTAGAAATTTGGTAATACTCGAGTATACCGGAATCAAGAGTCTCACTACTACAAGATTCCATATAACAGTCCCCATGGCCCGTCAATTTTCACGACCAAGCCCTCGCCGACTCGATCCAATCGACTACCAATGGGGTTGAGCTCAGTAGTATCAGTAATGGTCGTTCGATACTCGTCCAAGCGACACCAAATTCATGAACCAAATTCAGTATTTCATGTATCATTCAATCATTACAGTGAAACAGTAGACAGTCATATGAGATACCAAATGGGTGAGGGTGATCAAGTACACCCTCACTTAATCAATTTCAATGGAGCAAATAAGCCTTCAAGGCATCAAGTTCACATATACCAAAGCCACATTGTAAACAACAAGTGAGTAGTACACTCACCAAGCAAGCAAGTTAAATTTCATCAACTTCCGCTCAAAGAGCGTCTTGGACCATTGTGTCCTAGAACAGTCAAATAAGCGGAATAAGACTCAGTTACAAGTCATAACCAACTCCACATACCACCAAAATAAGGTTCCACTAGAATGTATAAGCACCAGAGTAAACCAGGAAAATCCGGAAATGGAATTAAGCTCTAATCCAAAAAAAAACAGTTTTTGACATCATTTTACGGTTTTGGCACCATTGGCACTACGATTATCGGATGGAGGTACAAGATACGCTGTTTCGAAGCTAAGAGATAGAGATACAATGTTGAAGAAGGCTACTCTGTCCTTTTCTGAATGTAACTTGTTCAAAATTTCAATATACTACACCAGAACAGCAAAAACAGGTTCACAAACCGTATTCTGGTTCAAACATCATAAGGCAGGCTACCTAAGTCCAAATCAAGTGATTCCAAAGCCATCCGAAAGCTAAGATACAAGGCTACAATTCATCAGAAGACATAAACCACCAAATCAGAAGTATTCCCTATCAAATTAACCAATTACCAGAACTGATTACCAAGTTCGGGTAGAAACAGGGCAGCAGGGTATTTCTGTCTTTTCACAAGCTACGTTGCTCCGATTGACCTGAAATTTTGCAGGCATCTCTAAAATATCATTCCCTACAACTTTCATGTTTTAACCAAGGCCAGTTCGGCCTCTAACTATGAAGTACAGTGCCGGGCAGAATGTAAAAAAATAAAACCCTATCTTCCAAAATTTCTTTCCAAAACAGAAATTTCCTGCAATTAACCACCACATACACCTTCTAGCTTCCTTCAATATCATTTCCAATCATCATACATAACCACACAATGATAATCATATGAAAACAGAAAAATCATCAATAATTATAAAACTTCACCAAAATCAAGATATAATCCACAAAATTCCCTCTTAGGCTACCACAAATCATGAATTAAATATCATTAGATGGAGGAGAGGGGTTCCTTCACTACTCACCTTAGGAATACAAGAGAGGGAGCAACTAATCCCCTTAGCCTTCCAAACAACTCCACTAAACACCTCACAATCACTCACTTAAGGGTTTCTATGGAACAAAAGCAAGATTAAATGGTTGAGTTATTGGATTTGAGCAAGAGTAGAGTTAGGAATTTGGAGAGTTTTCCTTTCTTTCTTCCTTGGAGAGAGCCGGCTTCAACAGCTTGGAAATAAGGGTGAATTTTGGTAATTTTTGTTCTGTTGGTTTATTTGGTCAAATGGTAAAAGAATGAATAGTAGTCATAACTTAAGACTTAATCTTATGGTGACACTTGTCACCTTATTTAATGCATCTCTATCTCTTTGTTACTCTCACACCAATCCACTTGGTACCCTCTAATTATCTCTTAAAACCCGATAAATTAAATCCAGTATCCAAAACTTAACCTAACTGGCCGAATTTTACCGAACTTTCCGCACTAGCGGGTCCCACGTTCGATATACATTCTTATTTTCTAAAAATCTAACAGATACTAGAAAATTCATCTAAAAACTATATGTACTCATAAAAATTATCGGAAAAATTTTCCTAATAAAGAAAATGCAGAAAACATGCCATTAAAGAGAATAAAACCTAGAAAATGAGAAAATTACGGGTTCTCACACTCTCTCCCCCTTAAAAGAATTTCGCCCTCGAAATTTCTCATCTTAACTCACGAAAAGTTCAGAGCATTTCGTTTGTATCTCTTCTTCCACTTCCCAGATAGCTTCTTGTATCTCATGATTTCTCTACTTTTCCCGAGCGAAAACAACTGCGACTAACTCTAGATCGTGGGTTGGATAGTTTTGTTCGTGGGGTTTCAATTTCTTAGAGGCAAAAGATATCACATTCTAGTTTTGCGTCAACAAACACCCCAAACCTTCTCTCCTACCCAAACACGGCAATCCTTACAAACCATACCAGTGCTCAAACGATGTTTTCCCATAGGAGTACTACTTTCAGGTCGTAGGGTAGACGAGCAGGTTTTGTATCTATTCCGTACATAAAATTGGGGTTGACAAATGAATAAGTAACACAGGGATCTACTAAGATTTTCGCAAATCGATGAAATACCGAAATTGTACCTTCCTCAATTTCAGAAAAATCGGGGACCTGTTGTGGCTCCAGTGAATACACTCGAGCCACTACCTTAGGTTTGGTCCCCTCCACCTTGGCGGGTTTGGAAGTAGTCCTCGTCGATTGCTGACTCCCCTTTCCATCTCGTGATAGGACTGGACAAGTAGCGAGCTAATGGTTTGCACTTCCACAGCACAAACATTTTCCCCCCTTCTTCCAGTAATTGTCCTCCGAGTGGTTTGACTTTCCGCAATACCCGCAAGGTCCACGTGCTGCAGAAGCCGAGCCTCCTCTCTGGCCTCTCCCTACTTGGCCGCCTCGTGACGGGCTCTCTCGTGACACTCCCGGCATCCTTTCTCCTCCCGTTCCCCGCCCAAACTTGGAAGGGGTACTCTCATCCCCCTGCTCCGAACTACTTCCAAGAAATCCTCGCTTTTTCGCCTGGAAGTTTCTCACCTGTAGCCTAGCATTCTCTACTCGTTGTGCCTTCTCCACTGCATCGCTGAAGGCGTTAATTTGGGCTACCGCGAGGTCCTTCTGGATTTCTACGTTCAGGCCCTGGACAAATCGCCGTATTCTTCGTTGCTCGGTCATGATGAGTTCGGGCGCAAATTTGGATAGGCAGGTGAATTGGCTCTCGTACTCCGCTACAGATTGGGCCCCCTGACGAAGCCGAATAAATTCATCTTCCTTCCGCTCCTGAACTAGAGGAGGGAAGAATTTGGCATTGAATTCTCTCATAAAATTTACCCAAGTCCTGGGCGTTTGTTCCCGTTCCCATTTTTGCCAAATGATATTCCACCAGGAACGGACCGCCCCTTCCAACTGGAAAATGGCAAAAGTCACCTGCCGTTCTTCGGTGTAGTGCAGGGCAGCGAAAATGTCTATCATTTTCTCAAGCCACCTTTCGGCGACATCCGGGTCGGGCCCCCCAACGAATTTTGGTGGGGCAAACTTCTGGAATCTTTCAAGAGCCTTATCCTCGCTCTCCACGTGATTACCGGGGTTCCCAGGGTTGGGGTTAGGGTTTTGACCCTGTTGGTGCACCACTTGGGCTAGTAAATTAGTCATTTACTGCATAGCAGCCGCTATTTGGATGTTAGGATCAACCCTAGGTTCAGGGTTAGGTCCAGATGAGGTTTCCCCAGTGCCCCTTTCAGGCGTGGGTTGCCTACCCCCGCGTCCACGGCCTCGACCACTACGAGTGCCTTCCATCAATCTAAGTCGATCTAGGTCACAAGATAATTATACTATTAAAGGGCACCTAACCCTTCTTTTCGTAGCACTAAACAGGAACAATTAACTAAAACAACTACCACGTAGAGCTTTTAAACACATAACACATATACATAGCACACATAACCGGATCAAGTAATTATACAGAACAGTCAGTCAAGTACATACAAAGTCATCCCATGAAACAAAAGGGGTCCTCCAAAAGTACTATAGACAGACTAGGTCACGAGTACAAAAGAACTCACGAAAAGTTTCCCCCCCTCCTAGGGCTCCGTCCATAATCTATGAAAATAACACCATTTATATCTTAATCAAGGTTGAGCACGCTTAACCATACCCGAACAAACCACACGAAGTTCCATAGAATCGCATTTCTAGTTCGCCCAATCCTTTCTAACCTAGGCTCCCATCTCTTTCGTATCCGGGCGCAAAAATCCCATCTAAGATGATTCACAACTCGAGCCGGCCGGTCCCAAGCGTAAATCATCCATATTAAAGATTCCTACCCGACATACATACCTAGGTTCCTCAAGTCCCATGATAATGATCCTTACACTTATGACATGCACAGTTCATAGCTTACGTTCAAAAGAGCACTTATACCTTTCGACGCATTCACGAAAGCAGGATCATAATACCACTTGGCCCAAGCTCACTCCGCGCAGAGACCACGCGAAGTGGCTCTCATACCACCTGTGACAGCCCCACTTTCCCCTAAGGCGAACCAAAGAGGTTAGCGGACTGCCTGCCCACCTCACGCCAGGACTAACGGTGCAGGAAAACACGATCCAAGACGTTTCAGGAAAATAATACGCGCTCACATAAGCCGAAATCGCAAAATAGCTAAACGCAAACTAAACCAAATAAGACACATAAACAGGGTTAAGCAGTGTTATATACATACGTTTGTAAATTTACAAAACAAAAGGGGGATAATTGGATCAAAATACATTTAGGGTTTTGCTCAAAAGGAGCTATTCAAATTACATTCACATAAGCTCAACTCAGCAACCAACATGCATAGCCTTTCCAAAAGTATTCAAATTCCTGTAAGGAAAACAAAACGAATAGAGTGAGCTTACGCCCAGTGAGACACTACCACTCAAGCAACGAAGATCATATAAGCAGATAGCAGTTCATTCCAATTCATCGAATAAAAGTAAGCCAAGAGTACACATCAATAACATTGGTAAAAGGATACAGACGGCTCTCAAGAGCCCCTTTCCTTGCTTGTATACTTGATCGGACTTCATTGACCCTCCGTCAATGTTTACGAGTAACCAACCGTAGGCTCCACTTTACTTCCATTCCTTCCACCCAACATACCCCTACCGGACCCGAACTCCAAACAGTAGAAATTTGGTAATACTCGAGTATACCGGAATCAAGAGTCTCACTACTACAAGATTCCATATAACAGTCCCCATGGCCCGTCAATTTTCACGACCAAGCCCTCGCCGGCTCGATCCAATCGACTACCAATGGGGTTGAGCTCAGTAGTATCAGTAATGGTCGTTGGATACTCATCCAAGCGACACCAAATTCATGAACCAAATTCAGTATTTCATGTATCATTCAATCATTACAGTGAAACAGTAGACAATCATATGAGATACCAAATGGGTGAGGGTGATCAAGTACACCCTCACTTAATCAATTTCAATGGAGCAAATAAGCCTTCAAGGCATCAAGTTCACATATACCAAAGCCACATTGTAAACAACAAGTGAGTAGTACACTCACCAAGCAAGCAAGTGAAATTTCATCAACTTCCGCTCAAAGAGCGTCTTGGACCACCGTGTCCTAGAACAGTCAAATAAGCGGAATAAGACTCAGTTACAAGTCATAACCAAATCCACATACCACCAAAATAAGGTTCCACTAGAATGTATAAGCACTAGAGTAAACCAGGAAAATCCGGAAATGGAATTAAGCTCTAATCCAAAAAAAAATAGTTTTTGACATCATTTTACGGTTTTGACACCATTGGCACTACGATTATCGGATGGAGGTACAAGATACACCGTTCTGAAGCTAAGAGATAGAGATACAATGTTGAAGAAGGCTACTCTGTCCAGTTCTGAGTGTAACCAGTTCAAAATTTCAATATACTACACCAGAACCGCAAAAACAGGTTCGCAAACCGTATTCTGGTTCAAACATCATAAGGCAGGCTACCTAAGTCCAAATCAAGTGATTCCAAAGCCATCCGAAAGCTAAGATACAAGGTTAAAATTCATCAGAAGACATAAACAACCAAATCAGAAGTATTCCCTATCAAATTAACCAATTACCAGAACTGATTACCAAGTTCGGGTAGAAACAGGGAAGCAGGGGTATTTCCATCTTTTCACAAGATACGTTGCTCCGATTGACCTGTAATTTTGTAGGAATCTCTAAAATATAATTCCCTAAAACTTTCATGTTTTAACCCAAGGCCAGTTCGGCCTCTAACTATGAGGTACAGGTCCAGGCAGAATGTAAGAAAATAAAACCCTATCTTCCAAAATTTCTTTCCAAAACAGAAATTTCCTGCAATTAACCACCACATACACCTTCTAGCTTCCTTCAATATCATTTCTAATCATCATACATAGCCACACAATGATAATCATATGAAAACAGAAAAATCATCAATAATTATAAAACTTCACCAAATTCAACCAAAATCAAGATATAATCCACAAAATTCCCTCTTAGGCTACCACAAATCATGAATTAAACATCATTAGATGGAGGAGAGGGGTTCCTTCACTACTCACCTTAGGAATACAAGAGAGGGAGCAACTAATCCCCTTAGCTTTCCAAACAACTCCACTAAACACCTCACAATCACTCACTTAAGGGTTTCTATGGAACAAAAGCAAGATTAAATGGTTGAGTTATTGGATTTGAGCAAGAGTAGAGCTAGGAATTTGGAGAGTTTTCCTTTCTTTCTTCCTTGGAGAGAGCCGGCTTCAAGAGCTTGGAAATAAGGGTGAATTTTGGTAATTTTTGTTTTGTTGGTTTATTTGGTCAAATGGTAAAAGAATGAATAGTAGTCATAACTTAAGACTTAATCTTATGGTGACACTTGTCACCCTATTTAATGCATCTCTATCTCTTTGTTCCTCTCACACCAATCCACTTGGTACCCTCTAATTATCTCTTAACACCCGATAAATTAATCCAGTATCCAAAACTTAACCTAACTGGCCGAATTTTACCGAACTTTCCGCACTAGCGTGTCCCACGTCCGATATACATTCTTATTTTCTAAAAATCTAACCGATGCTAGAAAAATCATCTAAAAACTATATGTACTCATAAAAATTATCACAAAAATTTTCCTAATAAAGAAAATGCAGAAAACATGCCATTAAACAGAATAAAACCTAGAAAATGAGAAAATTACGGGTTCTCACAAATTCAATAAAAGGATACGAACGGCTCTCAAGAGCCCTTTTCCTCGTTTGTTGTACTTGATCTCGCCCCATTGACCCTCCATCAACGCTTAAAGAAGTAACCACTACCGTAGACCCCACTTTCTCCCATTTCCATCCACCTCACATACCCCTACCGGGCCCGAACTCCATTCAGTTTACAATGGTAATACCTGAATATACCGAAATCAAGGGTCTCATACCCAATGATTCCATAGAAACAGTCCCCACGGCTTATCAATCTCCTCGACCATGCCCTTGCTGGCTTGAGTCAATCGACCGCCAATAGGGTTGAGCTGGTGTGAGAACCCGTATATTTTCTTATTTTCTAGGTTTTATGTTAATTAATTGCATGTTATTCTGCATTTTCTTTATTAGGAAAATCTTCCAGGTAATTTGTATGGTAAATATAGTTTTTAGATGATTTTTCTAGTATCGGTTAGTTTTTGAGAAATTAAGAGCGTATATCGGACGTGGGACCCGCTAGTGCGGAAAGTTCGAAAAAAATTCGACCAATTAGGTTATGTTTTGTATACCGGGATTAATTTACTAGGTGATAAGAGGTTACTTAGTTGTATTATTGTTGGATTAGCATTGGGGGGAAAAAGGATAAGCTTTAGGGCCAAAAGGTGACAAGTGTCACCATGCCATTTATTCTTGGACTTTGACTAACTTTCCTACTTTACCATTTAATCAAAATTTGACCAAAAATTCATCACATTTTGCTCCCCTTTGGCCGAACCTCTTGCTCAAGAAAAGAAAAAAATCCTCCAACTTCCTACTTCATAATCTTGCTCCAATCTTCAAATCAAACCGATAAAACTTCAAATCACTCCATAAAATCCCTTTGCTAAGTGGTCTTGAGGTAGTTGGTGAAGTGGTTTGAGAAACAAAGGTGCTTAGTTGGCTCTTCTCTTGAGTTGCAAGGTGAGTAGCTAAGGAGTTCATTCTTTGGTCTTGCTAATGTTAAATTGGTAGCTTGTGTTAGTCAAAGATGTGATTTGGTGAAAGATTTCATGACTTTTGGTTGAGATTGGTGAATTTTTCTATTTATTCATGATTTTTCTATTTTTATATGTTTAATATTGATTGGCCATGGATGATGGTTGGGAATAATCTAGAATGAAGCTAGGGTGCGTAAATTGTGGCTATTTGCGGAAAATTTCCACTTTGAAAGGAAATTTCGGAATTAGGGTTTCAATTAACCCCATTCTTCCTGGTACTATTTCTCCTAGTTAAAGGCCGAATTAGTAGAGAATGATGTTTTATAGTTTCCTACAAAATTTCAACCCAATCAGAGCAACGTAGCCTGTGAAAGGACCGAAATACCCCTGCTGCCCTGTTTCTGTCCGAAACTGATAATCCGCTTCTGTAATTGGTTAGTTTGACCGGGAATACTACTGATTAGGTTGTCGATGTCTTATTAAGAAATATATCCTAGTATCTTAGCTTTCAGATGGTTTTGAAATCACTTGAATTGGAGTTGTATGTGCTGAGATATGATTGAATGAATCAGGACTGCTAGTTGAACTGCGAACTGGAAAATCTGGGGTTGTTTTGGTAAATTTGACCTAGATACATTGCAAACTGGACTGAGTGGCCTTCTTCAACATTGTAACCCTTTCTCTTAGCTTCGAAACGGTGTACATTGCACCTCAATCCGACTAGTGTCGCTTCAGTTGTGTTAGTTCCGCTAAGCAACAGCAAATCTGCCTTTTGTTTTCCAACCTAAACGTCATTTCCGCACATGTCCTAGCTTGATTTGGTAATCATATGACATTGAGCCTATTGAGTGGCTATTTATGTTGTGTGTAATGTTGGGATTGATTGAGGAAAATAATTGTGATACCCCAAGTTTTAGGATACTATTGTTGTTTAGCCTCAAAGAGAATATTACGGTTTCTTTATTTTATTGTTTTGTTTTACAGACTAGAAACCCTAAATTCTAGAAATAAAGTCTAATCAAAACCCTAGTTTCATTTGTGACTGACCGTTTTCTCAAATTTCTCATATTTTAACCGAAACCCTAAATTCAATTTATGAAATTGTAAAACCCCTCACGTTTTCTTAAAAATGCCCTTTTAATTGGAAATTATGATTTTATAATAGCCCTACCACCCAATCATTCCACAATAAGTGCAAATGAACTTAAAAAGTAGGGTTTCACTTTTCGTTTTCAAGTTGGAGCAAGTTAGGGTTTTCACGTGTATCCGTAGTGTAATTATCCGGTACGGAGCGAGGATCAAATTTGGTGCTTAAGAGTGACTTTTAGGTGAGAAATAATATGTGATTAGGAATAATGATAAAAAGTTAGTGAATATGAAGTAAAAACCCTAGTACGTGTGATTTAAGGAAAAAAGGTGCGAACCAACGTGTACCGTGCACTACCGATTGAACGCACCACTTGATCACCACTTTCTTACCATACAAGCTCATTAATATTTGAGCAAAATATCTCCTTATTTCCAGCTGTCTTTGACCGAAATTTAGGGCTAAAAATGCAAGGAAAGAAAAAGAAATTTTGGTTGGCTTTGGTGGTGACAAGTGTCACTCACCTATGGCCACTTGACCAAGCCAAAAGTCCAACCTTCTTATCCTCCATTTTGCTCCATTCCCCTTCATTTTTCTGCTGGTTGGCCCAGACAAGAGAGGAGAAAGAGAGAGCAAGAAACAACCTTCCTTCATCTTGAGTTTGAGCCATCCAAGTGAGGAAACAAAATTCTAAACCGATTAATTTGTGAGTTGTGACCTTGGGAAGTTAGGGGAAACAAAAATTTCAAGAGGAGGTGAAGTATTACTCTTGCAAGCTTCTTTTGTTGAGGTATAAGGTCTAACCATGGCTTTGGTCCTTTTATTTTTGCTTAGGTTGTTATATAAATCATATTTTGGTTAGATTAGTAGTTATCCAAGTTGTTGGGATGAATTTGAGGTGATGAATGTAAGTTAGGGTTTGATGATTTTCTGACTAAACTTGTTGTATGGATAATATATGTTGTATCTAAACTTATATAATAGGTTGTGGTGATGATTGGAGCAAGAAATGAAGAAAGTTTCCTTTGAAAATGAAAAATTCCAGATTTCTGGAAAATTTGACTTCAGTTCTGTCCGGTTTCAGTGCACTATGTTAGAGACCGAATTAGGCTTAGTATAAAACATAAAAGTTGTATAGAATGATGTTTTATATATTTCTACAAAATTTCAGCTCAATCGGAGCAATGTAGCCTGTGAAAAGACCAAAATACCATCACTGCCCTAGGATGTTTCCAGTGATCCGTTTTAGACAGTTCATCTAGTTGACCATGTCTATTCACTATGATCCGTGCTGATTTAGTCATTTTCCAAATATGAAAGTTTTAGTACTTTGTCTTAGATTTTCAACGCCTCCAAGAACGCCTGAAACGGACTTTGGTAACCTGAGATATGGCCATTTAAATGTAGTACGGTTAACTAGTCGGTTAGTTGGAAGTTGGTTCTGTGAATTGGGAATTTGACTGGGTTACACTGGAAATTTGACTAAGTGATCTTCATGAAATTTGTAGGCCTTTGTCTTAGCTTCGAAACGGTATAAGTTTCACGCCAATCCAATAAGCATAGCCTCGGATGTGTCCATTCCGTAAAAACCCATCAAATCTGTCTCTTGTTAAATTTTATTTCCGCACTTGTTGCTAGCTTGATTTTGTCCTTGTATTGTCTTGAACCTATTGAATGGCTATTGAAATTAGATTTTTGTGTGTGTACCTTTGGGTTTGAATGAGGAAAATAATGAAGCCATAAATGGCTGGAAATTAGGTAAATACAAAGGGCATGCTGCCCAAATTTACGCTCGAGGACTAGAGAAATATACGTGCGACTTGGGTAAAGTTGATCAATGAATATCACTTGAACCATCTAGGACTTTTGCTACTTTGGTTATCGAGGGTTATACGTTAGAATCTCGCCGAACTTGTACCCTTGAGAAATACAACTATGACTACTAGGAATACGTTTTCCTTATACTTTCGACTCAAATGGCATTTTCAAGTATAAATGTTATAAAGTTATATAGTTTGAAAAGCGAGCGAGTGTTTCACGAATATTCTCCAAGTGAATTTCCATGTCTTGATTCTTATTGAACGAAACGTCTACGTTTCGAACCTTAGTTGATTTTCAAAGTTCTTAAATCACGTTTTATCGCAGATTTGGACTCCGAACCCGGAGTATAAACCAGACGTGATTCCTAGGGGCACTTCATTTTGGTGAGTGCTTCCAAATACCTGATTGAACTGGACACTTGTTTCCAATACTTGATCAATATGATTAAATGATATACGATTGGCTTGATCGGGTAAGAGTGTACTGTATCGCACTTGCCCTTATTTGATATATACTTGTTTATTGTTAAAATTGAATTGATATACTTGTTTATGTTGTGCGCACTTCCTGGAATTCCAGAAACCCTGCGACAAGTTACTCGGGTCGAGCCGGCAAGGGCTTGATCGATTGGATAACGAACCCTGGGTCTCTTGATTGTCGAGTGGAGTGATATCTCCTCGACTATAGGGGAGTGATAGTGGAGTGATATACTCGAGTATTACCACCCGTGTTTATTGAGGATTTTGGGCCCAGTAGGGGGTGTCAATGGTGGACGGAGAGTAGTGTAAGTGGTGCTCTACTGGATTGGTTCCTTTACTTGAAAGTTGATGGAGTGTCAACTACTACGTGATCAAGCTCCTGATGATGAAATGGGAAGTTGGCTCCTGAGAGCCATCCGTATCCTTATGCTTTGGAATGATTATTGCTTATTGGATTATTGTTTATTCTGAAAAACTTTTACACTCGCTCATTTTGAGATTGCTACTTGACGTGTTATTGCTCACTTTTATGAACTCTTCATACTCGTTACTTTGCTATATCAAAAACTTGTACTTATAAATAATGGTCAATTTACTATTTGGAACCTCACTGGGCTTTTAGCTCATTCCACTCCATTTGTTTTCCTTACAGGGGTACGAGCGAGGCGTGAGATATGTAAAGACTAGCGTAGACTAGTTGTTTTGACTTTTCACTTGTACTCGCGCCATCACTTCATTAGGATGATTGTACTTGGATTGTATACACTTTGAACCCGTTTGGGTATATAGAGGCTTTGTATTTTGAATATGCATCGATGTAAATTGTAAGTGTGAATAGCGATGTTATTTATTGTCGACGGTTGTGTGCACGTGATACGAGTGAGTGAGTCCTGGCGAGAGTTGGGCAGGCGGTCCGCTAAACCCTAGGGTACGCCCAGGGGGAGGTGGGGCCGTCACAATAATGAAGCCATAAATGGCTGGGAAATAGGTAAATACAAAGGGCGTGCTGCCCAAATTTTCGCTCGAGGGCTAAGTTTCTATTTGAACTTGTATATTTTTCGTTTGGCCAATACTAATACTCTGACCGTTTTCCATTTTAAAACATGATCCTTCTTCAATTGAAAACTCTAAATGTGTACTTACTCTTACCCAAATAAAGAGGAGTGGTTTAGGGTTTTCTTGGGTATTTTGACCTCCTTTTTTTCATGAATTTCATTAAGACCTTTAGTGTATAATATCTACTTGAATATGAGCTGATTCCGAAACGATTCCGAAAACAGTATTTCTTAGCCTATCTAGTTGGATTCCGACTTGTCTTTAGTTTGGTTTTACGTTTGGTCTACGAAACCCTAATTATTCTTGTCCACGGGTCCAAATGTCCTCGTTTCACTTTAAAGTCTTTTTATACGTTCTACTCATCAATTGTTGAGTTTCTTTGATTTCACCTAATTGTTTGTGCTAGATGAGCTGTAATATTCTTTCCGTTTAATCTTAGGTTTTCTCGGTGACTAAGGATAATATCCGGAAGAATATTTTACACGTTGTTTTGCGTACATAGGTGAGTGTTCCTTGTTTGTTATATTCTCCTTGACTTCATGACTTGTTGTTATTGTTTGATAATGTGTTAAGTGTTTCCAATGATTTCCAAAATGAATTTCTAGGCGAGCGTGTACTTTATCGCGCTCGACCTAAATGAAACGTGAAATTTTCAACGATTTAATGATTGATACATTAGTTGTGCATGATGTAAACCTTTTGGCTGAACTGGGCCCTGGGTGTGAACGTTGGTATACTCGAGTATTACCTTGTAGGTTGGTGGAGCCTGGCCAACGTTCAGGAGGGGGTGAATGAAATGAACGATCGAACGAGGATTTTACTTACAAAAATGCATTTTCGAATGATTGGAGGAATAAGGGGAATGACAGGAGAACGAACGAACGAACGAATGGCTTCCTGTGAGCCCGTATCCTTTTAATGTATGCGTTATTATCGCTTTCCATTGTAAATGGTTCTTGAATTATTGATTATCGATGGTTAATGTATTGGCTTTGTTGTTGAATATGTGTTCGGAACCTCACTGAGCTTTTAGCTCACCCCTTTAGTTTTGTTTTCCTTAACAGGGGGATGCGGGCAAGGACGAGAGCCCAGTGTAGGTTAGCCTAGTCTAGTTTTTTTGTTTTGTAATGGTTCTCGCCCTAGTGCTTGGCACGGGTTGGATGTATGATGAATTGAGAACCTTTGTATATTCGATATTTGTACTTCCTTTTGAGATAGAAATGTATATAAGTTTCGCTTTAAATTTTGGATTGTTATTTCGTTTGATCTTGTGGTTTTATTTCAGATTTGATTGAGGTTCGACTGAGTCCCGACGAGAGCTGGGTAGGCAGTCCGCCGAACCCTCTGGTTTGCCTTATGTGGAGGTGGGGCTGTCACAGAGCTCAGAGTAAATAGTAACAGTCATTGGATACATGTCCAAACGACGCCAATTCAAGTATATTCGCAGACATTCAATTGATACAGTAACAGTCACATAAGCCAGTCACATAAGCCATTGAGTGTAAGAGTGATAAAGTGCACCCTTAACTCAACCAAGCTCATCAATACACACAAGCACTCAAGCCATAGATTTCAAGTATAGCGAAACCATGAAGTAACAAGTATGTGAGTAATACACTCACCAATCAAACAAAAGGAATTTCACAAATTTCCGTCCAATGAGCGCCTTGGGTCACCGGCACGCCCTAAAACATTCAAGTAAACACAATGAGACTCGAATACGAGTCATAAACTGAATCCACAAACTACTAGAGTAAAATCAAATAGAACGTATAAGTGCAAAATCAAACTAGGGCATGTGCGGAAATGAAGTTTAGGTTGGAAAACAAAAGGCAGATTTGACGTTGCTTAGCGGAACTAACACAACTGAAGCTACACTTGTCGGATTGAGGTGCAATTTACACCGTTTCGAAGCTAAGAGAATGGGCTACAACTTTGAAGAAGACCATCAGTCCAGTTCGTGGTGTAGCTAGGTCAAAATTTCAATGTACCAAACCAGAATCGTACAAACAGGTTAGCTAACTGCATTCTGGTTAAACGATCATAACACTGGCTACCGAAGTCTAATTGGAGCGTTTCTAGGGCCGTTAAAAATTTAAGATACAGCACTACAACTTTTGTGTTTTAGCCAAAATCAAACTCAGTACGCATCAGGGTGAACGATCGCGGTCAGTTTGGGTGAACTGCTAACCCTGACCGCCGAACTCCTACCTAGGGCAATTTGGGTATTTCCATCTTTTCACAAGTTACCAAGCTCAGATTGGGTTGAAATTTTGTAGGAAACTATAAAACATTATTTCCTACAACTTTCATGTTTTAACCTAAGGCTAATTCAGCCTCTAACTAGGTCTAACAGTACCAGGCAGAACAGGGGAAATTTACAACCCTAAACTATCATTTTCTGCGCTAACCAGAAATTTCCGCAACCAATCGTATCCAACATATATTAACTCCAGATTACACTATAATAAGCACTCAATCCATGACCAAACCATGATTATCATACAAAACAAAAAAATAACAATAATAAATCAAAATCCATCATAACTTCACTTCCAACCATAAACAAACCATAATCACACCATATGTCATCATATTGAGCTACTAAAGCCACCAATTGAACATTATCAAGGCTAAAGGGAAAAGTTCTTAACAACTCACCTTGTAACCTCAAGAAAACAAGCAACTTAGCACCTCCTCTTTCCAAACCACTCCACCAACTTAGTCACTAGCACCTAACAAAGAATTTCTACGGAGTGAATTCGAGATTTTTCGGTTGAATCACAAGATTTGTGCAAGAAATTGGATCAACTAGTTGAAGGTTTTTTTTTTCTTTTCTCTCCAAGAAGTCTCGGCCAAGAGGATGAGTATGGTGAATTTTAATAAGTAGGAAAGGTAAAGTAAAGGTAGAGTAAAAGGTCAAAGTCCAAGGGTGAATTGAATGGTGACACTTGTCACCTTTTGGCTTAAAGCTTATCCTTTTTCTCTCCAATGATAATCCATCTACGTAACTTCAAATTATCTCTTAACACCTGATAAATTAAACTCGGTATACACAACTTAACCTAATTGGCCGAATTTATCGAACTTACCGCACTAGTGGGTCCCACATCCGGTATACGCTCTTAATTTCTCAAAAACTAACTAATACTAGAAAAATGATTTAAAAACCATATTTACTCATAAAAATTATTTTTAAATTTTTTTGATTAAAGAGAATGTGAAAAAGCGTGCAATTACATGAAAATAAAACCTAGAAATTAAGAAAATTACGGGTTCTCACAATTTGTAACTGTGCATGATTGGATGTGATGTGGGGCTATGCCCCACAACTTAACTGTGATATCTGAGCTCACGAACCATCGGTTGTTATTCGAGTCGAGCCGGCAAGGGCTTGGGCGGATCGATAACAAACCCTGGGTTCACTGTTAGTCGAGTGGAGTGTTATCTCCTCGACCCTGTGGTATACTCGAGTATTACCTTCCTTATTCCTGTGAGGTGTTCGGGCCCGGTAAGGGGAATGTTCGGTGGAAGGAATGTGGCGTAAAGTGGAATCTACGGTCTTGTTTCTTTCTTCGAATGTTGACGGAGGGTCAACCGGTTTGAGATCAAGTACGGCAAGTGGAAAGTGGCTCTTGCGAGCCATCCGTATCCTTTTAACCTTGGTTATTGTGCTGAAATTTCTTATGTGTTTCTCGAATAGCATGCTTATCTTGGTGTGTCTTATTGGTACCTCACGAGCGCAAGCTCACTATAACAGCCCCACTTTCCCCTAAGGCGAACCAAAGGGGTTAGCGGACTGCCTGCCCAGCTCTCGCCAGGACTACGAATCCGTTTACGTCAATCTAATACGTTCCGGAACTTACCAATGCGCGCAACCAAGTCAAAATGGCAACATAACCCAAAATAAGAAAATGAAATCCGGAGTCGGCCATGATAGTAACCGACCCGTCAGAACCAACCGAAAGAGCACGCAAACATTCACATCTGAACTTTAGCGATTACAATCCAAAATGACATACAAAAGTTTTCAAAAGTTAATACATATACACGGTTTGCCAAATCAAAAGAGAAAACGCCCCAAAAGTACACTTAGGGTTTTACTACATGAGCTATACAAAAGATATGTTCAACTAGCTCAATTTGGCAGCCATTTGTCAAATCCAGACCAAAAGGGTTTATTTTCCTGTAAGGAAAACAAAAGGAACAGAAAGGGGTGAGCTTGCACTCAATGAGGTACCAAACATATAGCAGAAAAAATCATGGCATTTCACATTTTAACAAATCAGATACACATGCCAGATGTAAAGCAAAGGAACCAATGATTCAAAATCAGAAGGATACGGGTGGCTCTCAGGAGCCAAATTTCCAGCGCAGTACTTGATCCAAACCGGTTGACTCTCCGTCAACGTATATAGAACCAAAACGTCCGTAGACTCCTCTTTACACCGAATTCCGTCCACCAAACACCCCTTTACCGGGCCCGCTCACCTCAAACGAACAAAAATGGTAATACTCGAGTATACCGGAATCAAGGGTCTCAATACCCAAAAATCCCCGAACAGACTACCGTGGTTCGTTATCTAATCGTCCAGGCCCTTGCCGGCCCGACTCGAATAACTTAGCCACAGGATTGAGCTCATAGGTCATAGAAATCCGAACAGATGCAGACACAGATAACAGATTCAGATACAGATACAAAATAGCAGATTCAGATAGCAGATTCAGATAGGCACTCAAAATTGGCATATGAACAGATAGAAGAACGAGTGTGATAAAGTACACCCTCGTCTCAAACAAATTTAACAGATTGCAGAGCAGAAATCAAGTTAGACAGCAATGGAGGGGAGTGGTACACTCACCGGCTCAACTTCAAAAGTTTTTACTTCAGATTGGCCTTAGTCGCCAAGAAACCCTAAAATAACCAAAATAAACCAATTGAAGGTTTCACATCCGTAATCGAGTAAACACAATGCACATGAGGCTCGACTACTAATCGTATGCCTCGCCAAATAATTACTAATGCAAGGGTACAAAACATGATTTTTGGGAACAAAAGATAGCATAAAGACCTAGGTTCAATAACCCAAAAGCCCTTTTATTTCTACCAAAAGGCAAATCCAACTTAAAAGAACCAAACGGCCTAGAAAATCGGGCAGCACTTCCCCTAAATTTCTTACTTTTCCAGCCATTAAGGCTTCATTATTTCCTCGAATCAGTCCCAACATCTCACACAAAATTCACCTCATTTCCAAAAGCCATTCACTAGGCCCAAAGTAAAAGTTAACTAGGAAATGACCGGAATAAAAGTAAGCCTTAAAACATACAAACAAGTACAATGAGACTCGATAACGCGTCATAAAGCCAAGCCAAACATAACCCCAATAGGGTTTCATATGCATATATAGACATATAAGCAAACCAGAAAATCAGGAAATGGAACTCATTTGTCCCAACACCAAAAACAGTTTTGGCCTCCTAATGCGGTAATGGCACACAATGCGCTACACTTATCGGATGAGGGTGTAAGACCCACCATCTCGAAGCTAAAAGACAGGGCTACAACAATGTAGAAGGCCACTCAGTCAAAATCCTAGCACAACTAGGTCAAAAATGCAGAAAACCAACCCAGAACCGTAATTGCAGGTTCCCAAATCACACAATGCTGTAATTCGTCCAACTCAGTCTACACAGGTCCAAATGCATTGATTCCAAAGGCATATGATAGCTAAGCTATCAAGCTACATTTCATCAGAAGACACCAACATCCAAATCCAAATCAATTCCAGTCAAAACAGACGATTACAATCACAGTTCGCACATTCTGATCACCCAGAACAGCAACAGAAAAAACGACATATCTCACTCTACACTAATCCAAATGACCTGAAATTTTGCAGGCACTTCAAACTCATCAATACCTACAACTTTCATGTTTTGATCAAAGTCCAATTCGGCCTCTAACCCTATGATCCAAAACCGGACAGAATTAGGGGTTATCAACCCTAACTTTTCTCATTTCAATCCAAACCCAAAATTGATTGCAATTATCAATAATTCACACCTACTAGAGTCATTATAAGCCATTGTCAATCATCAAAAACAGCCACAACATCCCATTCATATTAAACCAGAAAATTCCTCAATAAAATAAAAACTTCACCAAATCACTTCAAATCAAGAAATAAATCACACATTCCATCACTCAAGTCACCATTAGGCACAAAATAAACATCATTAGCTATAAGAGGATGTTCAATCATCACTTACCTAGTAAACAAGAGAAGAGGAGTTGTAGACCACGTTAGCTCTTCCAAAAACTTCACCAAACTCACCACTAACACTAAATGGAAAGATTGTATGGAGTGGAAACTAGTTTGTGTGATTGATTTGGATGATTTGAGCTAGTGGAAAGCTTGAAGATTGAAGAAGTTTTCTTCCTTCTTGGCAAGAGAGAGGGCCGGCCACAAGGTGAAAGAAAATGGTGATTTTTTGTGAAATTTTTAGATATTTAACCAATTTTGGTCAAAAGTCAAAAAAAAATGAATAGTGTTCTTAAGTCAAAACCAATCACCAAGTGACACGTGGCACTCCATTAATGCATTCCTATCCTTTCTTTTTCTCTCACATCAATCATTTCACACACTCTACTTATCTCTTAACACCCGATAAATTTTACACAGTATCCGGAATTTAACCTAATTGGCCGAATTTTTCCGAACTTTTCGCACTAGTGGGTCCCACGTCCATAATATATTCTTAATTTTCTCAAAAACTAACCGATACTAGAAAAATCATTTAAAAGCTATATTTACTCATAAAATTTATTTGCACAATTTTTCGAATAAAGAAAAGGTGGAAAAACGTATAATTAAAAGAAATTAAAACCTAGAAATTAAGAAAATTACGGGTCCTCACACTCACTCTCGTTATTTTGTTTTCCTTATAGGAACCACTTTTGGAATCATATTTTGAGAAGCGAATTGAGCTAAATAGTTATTCTTTAGTTCCTTGTATAGCTCCTCGATAGTTGGAAATCAAAATGTATAACTTTAACGCTTCTTTGGACATGTAAACTTTTCCACTTGTGTATAAATATATCAAAGTGTTTTCGTGCAAATGTGAACTACTCTTCTCTAGTAATGTATATACAGATGATGTTGGATAACATACAGGGTCTTGGTTGTGATCCGGTTGGATTCGATTGAACGAGGAAGAAGAAGTTGTGAAAATTTTATTTTGGTTTTCAATTTTGGTTTTCTAGTAGTTGTAGCGCTCGGGTACTGTATGATCATTCTGAACCAGTACTATAGGTGCGATTAGCTCCGTAGTCCTGGAGAGAGTTAGGCAGGCAATCCGCTAACCTCTTTAGTTTGCCTTAAGGGAAAGTGGGGCTGTCACACATTTCCTTATTTTGTGTGTTGAATTTAATGCTTAAATGGTGCTATTTAACTTGACCCCATATTATGAACTTTTAAGGGATTGAATTGGATGAATTTGAGCCAAAATGAATGAGGTTAGAAAGGAGGAATGGGGTAAATTTCATCAATGTATTGAGCTGATCAGAGCAAGAAAATGAGTCAATTTTCCCGGACTACTGGTATTGATAGGAGAGGAACTAGAGTTTTCATTTTATGCCGTTGGAAAGCCCTTCGAGTCTAGTTTCCAATGCCACTAATGGCACGTGATTCTGACTTTTCTACAGTGAGATGTGGCCGTTTTCCCGAGACTTCATGTGCGCGACTGTTTACCGCGAAGACACTTTTGAACTTGAATAAGACTTTTCTTTTGCTCAACTTTCTTGCACTTGTCAAACTCCTTTTCTTATGACCTTTTATTACATTTTGGGCCTGACTTGCATGGTAAATTGAGTCGATTAACAACCGACTTGGCCACCTAATGAACTTATATTTGGGTTGGAAAATGAACCTAGATTGTTAATGATTTTCACTCGTTGCCCTAGGACTGGGAAACGAAAGTGAGCGTAACCAAGGAATTTGATGAATAAGCTCTACATTTTTTAATAGGTGAGTGTTCCACTGCCTGTTCCCTGTCTATATGAGATATCTGAATATTTGATCTATGATTGTTTGATCTAAACATTTGATTTGACAAACTCGAGGTAAGCGTGTATTTTATCACACTCGACCTCTTTGTATTCCACTGAGGCTCTGTATATTGCTATTATAAGATGTGATTTCTTTATATTTGACTATAAGTGTGTTGTTTGGGTGATATCCCATCAATTACTGTGACTGTTTGGGTACCCAACCTCATAGGTGAATCGGTTGTATCAAGCCAGCAAGGACTTGGTCGAGAAGGCCGATGAACCCTGAGGACTGTTTACTGAAATCTGGAAACTGCTATACTCGAGTATTACCCAATTATACTGTTTGAGGTGTTCGGACCTGGTAAGGGGGTTGACTGGTGGACGAAAATTGAAGTGATGTTCTACAGATATTAAATCCTTGGATGCAAATATTGACGGAGAGTCAACGGATTTTCGATACGAACAAACTTAAGTGGATTTGGCTTTTAGAAGCCACCCATATCCTTGAATTGAATTGTGATTAACTTGTTCTAGGATTGTACTGCGTTCACTCGTTTATATTACGTCTCTAATTGGTTATGTGCTTATATGTTTATTTGGAACCTCACTGAGTTTTAGTTCACCCCACTCCTTTTGTTTTTCATAGCAGATTTGGGATGGAACTGTGGTCAAGAATTTTCATAGCCTTAACTCTTATCTTGAACTTGTATTTCGGATTGTAACCTTTTGTTTAGAAGATTTTACCTTTGACTCTTGTAAGCTTGAATTTGTAAGTTTGCCGCATACTGTATAAATTAAGTTTGGAGTTATAAGTTTGACTTTTAACTCTATATTCTAAGTTTGGGAAGCTAACGTGGCGATTATATTTTCATTATGGTTTGTACTCTTTACTTCGAAGATATTTCGTTAGTTTACTTAGCTTGCTAGTTCATTAGTCAACTGAGTCCCAACGAGAGTTGGGCAAGCAGTTTGCTAATCCTTAGGGTTCGCCTTGAGAAGAGGTGGGGCTGTCACAATTTTAGTAATAAACAAACAAATTGATAAACAATGATGTTAAGGGATAAAGCGCAAAACAAGCTATATTTTAAGAAGATTTGCCATAGTTAAATCTTAGGGGTATAAATATATTTTTGGCATCATCATTATATAATATTACAATTGACTAACGATTTAGAAGATAAAGTGAGAAGAAAAAATAATGTAAGACGACAAAGTGCAAAAGTGGCTATGCGGCCTACCCTAGAGGGAGTTTTTGTGATTAGCCCTTTGAACAATTGTGCGCTAAGAAAATGGTCATTAGTTGTTTTCCAGTCTTCTTGCGCGGAACAGGTTGTCAAGTTAAACACTGCTAAGAATTGCTAAAAAAAAAAATAGAATCCAAGAATGGTGGACTTTGGCGGACTATCGATTCAAAGACGTTTTGAGAAACTGGATTAAAGGTAACAACAATTGGATGCTGGCTTAGGGTCTTTGACAAATTAATTATAGCACCTGATTGTTTTCTTTCGATGATGCATTATGTTAAGACTACCAATCGTAAACTATGGGATTTATAATATATCCGTTTGAATTAGCTATTTTTGGGAGTTCTTTTGAAATATTTTGCTATAACAATGTATATGAAAAACTTTTATTGTAAATTGTATTTTGTGGTGTTATGTGGTGTTTTTGAAAGTGTTTTTGAGATATTTTTAAAGTTTAAAAATTTTAAATATTTTTAAAAAATTAACACAACCACCCACGACCGTTACCACCCCTGTCTTCCTCCTTTCTCCTCCTTCTCCCTCTTTCTCCTCTCCTTCCTCCTCCCTCTTCCATCTCTCCCTCCCTCTTCCTCTCCACTCTCCTCCTCCCCTACTCCCTCTTCCCTTCCCACTCCCTCTTCCTTCTCTCTCTCTCCTTCCTCCTCCCTCTTTTATCACCCTCTCCTTCTTCCTCTCCACTCTCCTCTTCCCTTCCCCTTTCTCCCTATCCCCATCCCCCCTAAGTCTAGCCTCGACAAGGCCAGATTTGGGGAGGAAGGGAAAGGAGGGGTGTAATAAGGAAAGGCAGAAGAGGAAGGAGGAAGAGAGAGGAGGAGGGAGAGGGTGCTGGCGGTAGTGAGTGGTGGTGATAGGTCAAAGAAGAAAATGTTGTAGAATTTATTTTTTAAAATTTTTTTGTATATTTGTAAGTTTTTTGATATATTGTGTGAATGAAGTATTTTTTCATTTGTTTTTTTTGTGTATTATTGTAATATTATTTGTAAAACTAATTTTTGAAAAATAAGCCAATCCAAATGGATAGTGCTGACTCTATCTTGTAGTGACTGATTAATGAGTAAAAAAGCCAAAAACCTAGATGAGCTTTCTGATATACCCAAAGCCCCTCTCCAACTCCTCCCAACCCCCCCCCCCCCCGGCCTCTTTTCCCCCGCGGCAGCCCAAAAAAAAAACCATAAAGGACCCAACAAAAAACAAAAGGAAAAGGAATAAAAGATGAGCTCACTTTTTCCACTAATTTCTTCAATCAAATGGTTTCAGTCCCATAGTGCACATGTATACTAGATCAACTTTAGATCAAATCAAATATGACCTTTTGAAATATCCTTGTATCGATAAGCATTGCCTTTCGATTTTGGTTTATCTTCCTTCAAGGTCCTATGTGTGACGCCCCACATCTCCCTAAGGCGGACCAAAGGGTATCCGCGGACGCCTGCCCAGCTCACGCCAGGACTCAAGCAATTCCATTGAATTTCAAACCGAACTAAACACTTCGAAGAGAGCAACATAAATACAATAATGCGGAAGCGTTCAAGCTTAACAAGTCACTTAACGCGTAACCAGTACATCGGGTAATCATAAAACGACTTAAATTCAAAATACGCGTCAGGGCCCAAACTTTCAAGATTACAATTTCCAAACATACAACCCAAACCAGGGCCTAGTAAAAATATATCACAGGAGTCTTAACAAAAGTACAACGGATGGTTTCTCCATATTTCTCCAAGATTCGGTCCTGTTAAGGAAAACAAAACTATAGGGTGAGCTAAACGCTCGTCAGGCCAAGAACACACATGCAATCACTTAGTCAAATAACAATCCCAAATTTAATAAATAAAGCCATGTCTTTTCAATACTCAATCAATCAAACATGAAAGGTAATCAGAAACAATTCAAGGATATAGTAGCTCTCAGGAGCTAAGTTCCACTCGATCTGCCGTTGTCATTCGTATACCTTCCCGCATTGACCCTCCTGTCAACCGGGTCGGTATTTCCATTTCCGTAGATCACCACTTACTTCCCTCCGTCCACCGTACACCCCAAGGGCCCACAAGTCTATTATTGGGCGATACTTCTACGAGTATGCCAAGCAAGACCTCTTATTAGGTCGAGCTTATGTGTATCTCATGGCTCGCCCCAGTCCCCGACCAAGCCCATTACCGGCTCGAGTCTAAGGTTGGCCTATGAGTTTGGGCGTCCCCCATTCATTTGAAGGTCGAGGAGGTTCACTCCAACGACACAAGCATTCATGACATAACATTGCATTTCATTCATTCATTCAATACATTCCATTCATTCATTTGAAATTAGAACGAGTGCGATAAAGTACGCACCCGCCCTTATCTTTAAAACTTTCAACAAATACCACAATTAAACAAGTATCAAAATTCACACACTTGACACTCACCGAGCAATTCAATAAGAATTATTTTCTGGGAGTTCAAGTGTCCGCGGTGAGATCCTCTTGAAGGTCTCCTTGCGCGCCTGGCAATTTAATAGCGAATAATCATACAATTAACCCACTTATCAAGAAGATTGTACATTAGTACAATCTAAGGATTATTTCGCAAAAAAAAGGAACCTCAATTACACGTAAATCGAGGTTCAACTTGCCTTTTATTATGTACAATAATATTTGAGTTTTTATCTTGAAAATCGTAAGCAAAACGTTTAAGAATATCAAAAGAACAAAGAGTTTTTGAAAAACTCTATTTCTTTGGAATTGGAAAATTTTTCAGTTTTATGATGAATCTTTGAAAAATCATAACTCGCTCGGTATAAGTCGAGAATTGGAAAACTTTATACCGTTGGAAACCTCTTAGAGAGTACTATAAGTTCCTAGAAGACACGTTTCCATGAATCGAAGTGAAAAGTGGTCAAAAATGAGCTTGAAGACGCAGGGTCGGTTTTCATGGCAGAATTAAGTTGGATTTCGGCCAACTTTGAAAATTCGACACGATTCACACGTTGCAAACCGGCCTCTGAAATTTGCAGCTCAATTAGGGTTGCAAGTGAGGTGTATGACAAAATAAGCGGATCAAGAATCGGAGTTTCGAGCACCGAGATACGGTAGCCCGAAGTTTGGGAAATTCAAGACTGGAGAAGAATTTCCAGATTTGAACCTCCAACATGAGGAATTTAATTGGGTATCGAAATGAACTTGGATTGGTACCAAAATTGGCAGTATTTTACTCCCATATGAAAGGTACCACTCTATCAAATTTCAGGGAAAAATACTTTCGGTAAGATAGTTAATTAGTCAACCAAAGTTCAGGAAAATTATAAGGCAATCTGCCTTGAGACTTTCATTACCCATTTCAAAACGTTTAATCAAGCAAACTATACAATCATGGTTCATTTGTGAGATAAAGGCCTAAGAAACATCCATAATGCCTTTGGTAAGTGTTTAGTATCAAGAACATCAATTAACAAGTTCACTCCAATATCTTGTTCCAAACCAGTCCAACATTAGGGTTTTTCCAAAACAGAGCAGTCCACTTGTTTCAGTCACAACTCAGTCAATTTAACTCGAAATCGAGCATGGATTATGCCGTTGGAAAATACGTTCATAGGGGTAAAATATCACAGAAGAAATCATTTCCAAATTCGGCACCAATCTGGTTCAAAATCGGGCATCAAGTTGCTGCCTGAACACTTCATTCCAGATGAACAGAGCAACAGGACAGCGAACTTAAAACATTTGGTTCGGCTTGCTCACAAAGAATCAGAACGTGCATTATATACCAAATTAAAGCCAGGAATGTCTAGTTTCCAACGCCACCAACGGCACATGATTCCGACATCCGAGGACAGAGTTATAGCCAAAATACTATCACTGGTCAGAATCATACGCGAACAGTTTTCCAGATTTGCTAGTTTCTCAAGAAAATTCATTTGATCAATCAAACCTCAATATTTTCCAATGAAATTTTTCACACATCTAATACATCCTATAAACATCCAATTCAAGCCATTAGACCATTAAAAATTGGCCTGGAAATGGCCGAACATGGCAGGGGCAGAATCGGAAATTTTAGCTTCTTACACCCAATGAAGTTTCTACTAATTACCCACCACTAATGCATCATTTTAACCACTAAACCAACAATATAATCACCATCAATCATCACATCAGCAACAATAACCCAAGTGTGGGAATTCCAAGAGCCCACAATCACATTTTTACACCATAATCAAGTAACTAAGTGCATGCATGAGCTTAATCTTGCCATATAATCTCCAAAAGATAAGAATCCATGGGTTGATCATTACCTACTCCTTTGGTTTGCAAGGTCAGAATTTTTGGCCCTCTTGAAGCTCCAAGAAACCGTGAAAGCTCCCCTCTTCCTTAGCTAGATATAGTCTCCAAGTGGTTTGCTAAGTGGTCTCCAAGTTTGGTGTGATTTGGATGAATTTTGGTGCATGGATTGAAGATGAAAAATGAAGAACAATGGAGAGCTCTTCTCCTTTCTTGTTGCACGGCCAAATGAAGTGAGGAGAGAGAATGTGTTGGTTCAATTGTGGCTTCCTAAGTAAGATTCATTGTGTGGTGCAAAACCCATCTCAAAGTCAACTTGAAATAGTGCAATTAGGATGCGTTTGGACTCGATTTTTCTCGCGCGTTTGGTTCGCTAGTGCACTAAACCTCCAATGCATATATATTCATGTAAATATTATTCACTCTTAATTGTCCCGAAATAAGGGTCTAAAGTCCCTCATATGAAGTCGCGCGTGTGAAAACGCGTACCGTCAATTTTACCGCTATAACGCGAAACTTTCGAAAATTCTTATAACGATTGCACTACTAACTATCACTTGAATATTTATTCATAAAATTACCTATTTTAGGACCATAGTACAAGTCTCCAATATTCCAAGCTTATTGTGCTACTACGCGGATAAAATCTCCAAGCACTATTCACTATTTTTACGAAACGCGCTCTAGGAAATTAATTTTTGAAACGAATCATTTTAAAAATATAACGAAGTTACATTACCATGTATTTAGGTCTAATAAGACTAGAAAATATTCCTTGGAAATAAAATCCAATTAAATAATTTATTAAGCCATAAATTGGGCATAAAATAATAGTTTTTGCGAGTCCTCACATCCTCTCCCCCTTAAGAAAATTTCGTCCTCGAAATTTACCTTGGTTGATGAACAAGTCTGGGTACTTCTCTCTGATTGTCTCTTCAACTTCCCATGTTGCTTCCTCTACTCCATGGTTCTTCCATAGAACTTTCACTAGTGGTATCTGCTTGTTCCTCAATTCCTTCACTTTTCGATCCAGAAGTTTTACCGGTCTCTCTTCATAGGTCAGGGTTTCATCGATCTCAATATTCTCCGGTTGTAAAACATGAGAGGGGTCTGGATGATATTTCTTAAGCATGGACACATGAAACACGTTATGAATACGAGATAAGCTCGGTGGTAATTCCAGCTTATAGGCTACATTCCCAACTCGCTGAATAATCTTATAAGGCCCTACAAACCTTGGTTGTAGTTTCTTCCCTTTTCCGGACATCAAACTTGCTTTTAAAGGCGTAATCTTGAGAAATACCATATTTCCAACAGTGAACTCCAAATCCTTCCTCCGATTGTCGGCATAACTCTTTTGTCTACTCTGAGCGGTTTGAATTCTTTGCCGTACCAATTTCACCTTTTCATTAGCCTCCTCAATCCATGATACAGTAGTCGTGTCTAAGATTTTCCGTTCACCTACTTCATCCCAACAAATTGGGGATCTACACTTCCGACCATAAAGTGCTTCGTATGGAGCCATTTGAATAGAAGAGTGGAAACTATTGTTATAGGCAAATTCCACTAAAGTCAAAAACTTACTCCAACTCTCTCCAAAATCTAGCACACAAGTCCTTAACATGTCCTCAAGGGTCTGAATTGTTCTTTCAGATTGTCCATCAGTCTGAGGATGATAGGTGGTACTAAAGTTTAACTTAGTCCCCAACACTTCTTGCATCTTTTGCCAAAACCTCGAAACAAATCTTGGATCCCTATCCGACACAATACTCACTGGTATACCATGTAGTCTAATGATCTTATCCAAGTACAATCTGGCCAACTTCTCCAATGGATATTTCATATTAATCGGCAGAAAATGAGCCGATTTAGTCAATCTATCTACTATCACCCAAATGGCACCATGGCCTCTCTGTGTCCTTGGTAAGCCTGATACAAAATCCATGGTAATATTTTCCCATTTCCACTCAGGTATTTCTAGAGGTTGCAAAAGTCCTGAGGGTTTTTGATGCTCGGCTTTAACCTGTTGACAAACCAAGCATGTCTGAACAAATTGGGCAATTTCTTTCTTCATATTTTCCCACCAATATAGACTTTTCAAGTCTTGGTACATTTTATTCCCTCCTGGATGTACTGTAAATTTTGATCGGTGTGCCTCTTCTAAAATTTCCTCCTTAAGTGTTTCATTCTTTGGTACTACCATCCGATTTCGAAATCTCAATATTCCATCTGATCCGAAATTGAAATCCGTCTGGTCTCCCATCTTAACTTTCTCCACCAACTTTTTCACTTCAGGATCCTTTTCCTAAGATTCCTTAATGCGTTCCATTAAAGTGGAGGTTATCACAATATTCCCCAAAATTACTTTCCTTGGTTCTAATCGAGGATTCCAATAGCTAACTTCCTCCAACAACTGAAATTCCTTAACCATCAATCCAGCCATTTGTACCTGACGGCTCAAAGCATCGGCCACTACATTGGCCTTTCCAGGATGGTACTTAATCGTACAATCATAATCTTCCAGAAATTCCATCCATCTACGTTGCCTCAAGTTCAGTTCCTTTTGAGAAAATAAATACTTAAGGCTTTTGTGATCTGTAAAAACCTCAAATGTTACTCCGTACAAATAGTGTCTCCATTTCTTCAAAGCAAATACCACAGCCGCTAACTCCAAATCATGGATCGGATAATTTCCTTCATGCGGTTTCAATTTCCTAGATGCATAAGCTATCACTTTATCATTTTGCATCAAAACACATCCCAAACCTTCCTTAGAAGCATCTGTGTAAACCACAAAACTATCCTTTCCATTTGGTAGAGCTAGAACAGGCGCTCTAGTCAACCGTCTTTTCAACTCCTGAAAACTTCCTTCACACTTAGGACTCCAAATAAATTTTCCATTTTTCTTGGTCAACTCAGTCATAGGTCCAGCAATTTTAGAAAAATCTTGGATGAATCTCCGGTAATACCCTGCCAATCCTATAAAACTCCGAACTTCCGTTGGGTTTTCCGGTCGTTTCCATTTCGAAACAGCTTCCACTTTAGCTGGATCCACTTTAATCCCATCCTTAGAAATTATATGCCCTAGGAAAGTCACTTCTTTTAGCCAGAATTCACACTTGCTAAACTTAGCATATAACTGATGTTCCCTCAAGATTTGTAAAACAATTCTCAAATGTTTCTCATGATCTTTCACATTCTTAGAATACACCAAAATGTCATCAATGAAGATCACCACAAATTGATCCAAGTAAGGCTTAAAAACCCTATGCATTAAATCCATGAAAGCGGCAGGTGCATTGGTTAACCCAAAAGGCATTACTGCAAACTCGAAGTGCCCATACCTCGAGTTAAAAGCAGTCTTAGGTATGTCCTTCTCTAAAATCCTCAATTGATAGTAACCTTGCCTTAGATCCAACTTTGAAAACACTACTGCCCCTTGCAGTTGGTCAAACAGTTCATCAATATGGGGTAGTGGGTATTTATTCTTAATCGTAACATCATTTAAGCCTCGATAATCTATACATAATCTCAAACTCCCATCTTTCTTCTTTACAAACAAAACTGGGGCTCCCCACGGGGAATCACTCTCTCGAATAAGTCCAACAAATCCTGTAATTGTAACTTCAACTCTTTCAACTCAGCTGGAGCCATCCTATATGGTGTCCTTGAGATAGGTGCTGATCCCGGAGTTACATCAATTTTAAAAGCTATTTCCCGTTCCGGGGGTAAAGACTCCAGTTCTTCAGGAAAAACATCGGAAAATTCTTTCACTACCGGTGTGTCCTCCAGATTCACCTTATCGCTAAGGGTATTAATAAGAAAAGCCAAATATCCTTGAGCTCCCTTATTCAACAATTTTCTAGCCCGAATTCCCGAAATAAGTGCAGATGAGGCTAACTTACCCCTCACATCCAATTTCAGGGTTGCCTCCCCTGGAATACACAATTCTACAATTTTCGTCCTACAATTCAGTTGGGCATTATAACGGGCTAACCAGTCCATTCCTAGGATCACATCATATCCTTTAATCGCTAGGCCTATCAAATCGGCCAGCAATTTTCTTTCGTTCACGCAGATTTCACTATTCTGATACACCAGATTAGCAATTAAACTTTTGTCCCCAGTGGGTGTTTTAACCTCCAAGTCATATGGTAACTTAATTGGTTTCAAGTCTATACCACTCCTTAATCCTTCCATTAGTCTAAATGTGCCTAGTGCAAGAAATAGATTAATTTAAGCAAGAACGAAGAATTATACCAAAATTAGAACCAACCAAGAAAGCATTGGAATTAACAATAATTTACATTCATAAGCATGTCAAGTTCGTACAATTAGCAAGTTAGGGACAATTCACAAAATATAGCACACAGGTGCTCAAAAGTATACTTTTAGTCACAGAAGACTAAAGTAAGAACAAGTGCCCAAGAGTAGGCCACACAAGCATGCAAAATACCATGTTCTCGGCACTCGCGTCACCCTAACTAGTCCTAACTGTACTGGTCAAAAGTCAAAAGGGGTCAATGACTAAGATCCTAGTCCTCAGCGGGGCTATCAGGAGGAACCTCCTCCTCGGGATCCTCCTCCTACTCATCAGGAATCACCTCAGTAGCGTCCTCAACCAATCTAGTAGCGTCAGCCAAGATCTCGAAAGCCCGGTTACGGACATCCCGTCCTAGCCTAGTAAGTAGAGCCCTAGTATCCCGAAGCTCCTGGTTAACCACTGCAGATGTGGCTACCTCACCCTCCAGCACCTCCTCGAGCTCGGCAATCCGCTCACCCTGAGCGCCCACCATCTGCCTAAGCTCATCTACCTCAGCCTGTAGATCAAGGTTGGCATCCACCAACTGACGACGCTCGTCGTCCAAAGCAAGCACTAAGTGGTTCGGGTAGGCGAAAGTCAACCTACACGAACATCGAGGGTATCTATCGTAAGGTGAGTAGCGAACTCGATCTCCTCCCGCTAGAGCTCGGTAGAAGATAGTCCTAAGAGGCTCGTAATGACCATTCGCATGGCCATTCCCGTTAGCTGCCGGGGCTCCGTTTCCATCAGCCATCCCTGCAAAATAATAACAATAATAATAATATTTTTCAGGTTAGAAACTTAAATCACTACTCAGTTCCAATATCCTGCAATGCATGCCTATCTTAATCGTTGGTTCATCCCATTCGTCACCTGAGGTAGGACTAACTTAGTTGCTAGCTCGCCTCAAGTATCACTTAGGGTAGGATTAAGTCATCCCATATCGAGTCTTAAAGGTAGAGTATCTAATATGTCTCCCATATAGACCTCTAACCTAGTGCTCTGATACCAACTGTGACGCCCCACATCTCCCTAAGGCGGACCAAAGGGTATCCGCGGACGCCTGCCCAGCTCACGCCAGGACTCAAGCAATTCCATTGAATTTCAAACCGAACTAAACACTTCGAAGAGAGCAACATAAATACAATAATGCGGAAGCGTTCAAGCTTAACAAGTCACTTAACGCGTAACCAATACATCGGGTAATCATAAAACGACTTAAATTCAAAATACGCGTCAGGGCCCAAACTTTCAAGATTACAATTTCCAAACATACAACCCAAACCAGGGCCTAGTAAAAATATATCACAGGAGTCTTAACAAAAGTACAACGGATGGTTTCTCCATATTTCTCCAAGATTCGGTCCTGTTAAGGAAAACAAAACTATAGGGTGAGCTAAACGCTCGTCAGGCCAAGAACACACATGCAATCACTTAGTCAAATAACAATCCCAAATTTAATAAATAAAGCCATGTCTTTTCAATACTCAATCAATCAAACATGAAAGGTAATCAGAAACAATTCAAGGATATAGTAGCTCTCAGGAGCTAAGTTCCACTCGATCTGCCGTTGTCATTCGTATACCTTCCCGCATTGACCCTCCTGTCAACCGGGTCGGTATTTCCATTTCCGTAGATCACCACTTACTTCCCTCCGTCCACCGTACACCCCAAGGGCCCACAAGTCTATTATTGGGCGATACTTCTACGAGTATGCCAAGCAAGACCTCTTATTAGGTCGAGCTTATGTGTATCTCATGGCTCGCCCCAGTCCCCGACCAAGCCCATTACCGGCTCGAGTCTAAGGTTGGCCTATGAGTTTGGGCGTCCCCCATTCATTTGAAGGTCGAGGAGGTTCACTCCAACGACACAAGCATTCATGACATAACATTGCATTTCATTCATTCATTCAATACATTCCATTCATTCATTTGAAATTAGAACGAGTGCGATAAAGTACGCACCCGCCCTTATCTTTAAAACTTTCAACAAATACCACAATTAAACAAGTATCAAAATTCACACACTTGACACTCACCGAGCAATTCAATAAGAATTATTTTCTGGGAGTTCAAGTGTCCGCGGTGAGATCCTCTTGAAGGTCTCCTTGCGCGCCTGGCAATTTAATAGCGAATAATCATACAATTAACCCACTTATCAAGAAGATTGTACATTAGTACAATCTAAGGATTATTTCGCAAAAAAAAGGAACCTCAATTACACGTAAATCGAGGTTCAACTTGCCTTTTATTATGTACAATAATATTTGAGTTTTTATCTTGAAAATCGTAAGAAAAACGTTTAAGAATATCAAAAGAACAAAGAGTTTTTGAAAAACTCTATTTCTTTGGAATTGGAAAATTTTTCAGTTTTATGATGAATCTTTGAAAAATCATAACTCGCTCGGTATAAGTCGAGAATTGGAAAACTTTATACCGTTGGAAACCTCTTAGAGAGTACTATAAGTTCCTAGAAGACACTTTTCCATGAATCGAAGTGAAAAGTGGTCAAAAATGAGCTTGAAGACGCAGGGTCGGTTTTCATGGCAGAATTAAGTTGGATTTCGGCCAACTTTGAAAATTCGACACGATTCACACGTTGCAAACCGGCCTCTGAAATTTGCAGCTCAATTAGGGTTGCAAGTGAGGTGTATGACAAAATAAGCGGATCAAGAATCGGAGTTTCGAGCACCGAGATACGGTAGCCCGAAGTTTGGGAAATTCAAGACTGGAGAAGAATTTCCAGATTTGAACCTCCAACATGAGGAATTTAATTGGGTATCGAAATGAACTTGGATTGGTACCAAAATTGGCAGTATTTTACTCCCATATGAAAGGTACCACTCTATCAAATTTCAGGGAAAAATACTTTCGGTAAGATAGTTAATTAGTCAACCAAAGTTCAGGAAAATTATAAGGCAATCTGCCTTGAGACTTTCATTACCCATTTCAAAACGTTTAATCAAGCAAACTATACAATCATGGTTCATTTGTGAGATAAAGGCCTAAGAAACATCCATAATGCCTTTGGTAAGTGTTTAGTATCAAGAACATCAATTAACAAGTTCACTCCAATATCTTGTTCCAAACCAGTCCAACATTAGGGTTTTTCCAAAAACAGAGCAGTCCACTTGTTTCAGTCACAACTCAGTCAATTTAACTCGAAATCGAGCATGGATTATGCCGTTGGAAAATACGTTCATAGGGGTAAAATATCACAGAAGAAATCATTTCCAAATTCGGCACCAATCTGGTTCAAAATCGGGCATCAAGTTGCTGCCTGAACACTTCATTCCAGATGAACAGAGCAACAGGACAGCGAACTTAAAACATTTGGTTCGGCTTGCTCACAAAGAATCAGAACGTGCATTATATACCAAATTAAAGCCAGGAATGTCTAGTTTCCAACGCCACCAACGGCACATGATTCCGACATCCGAGGACAGAGTTATAGCCAAAATACTATCACTGGTCAGAATCATACGCGAACAGTTTTCCAGATTTGCTAGTTTCTCAAGAAAATTCATTTGATCAATCAAACCTCAATATTTTCCAATGAAATTTTTCACACATCTAATACATCCTATAAACATCCAATTCAAGCCATTAGACCATTAAAAATTGGCCTGGAAATGGCCGAACATGGCAGGGGCAGAATCGGAAATTTTAGCTTCTTACACCCAATGAAGTTTCTACTAATTACCCACCACTAATGCATCATTTTAACCACTAAACCAACAATATAATCACCATCAATCATCACATCAGCAACAATAACCCAAGTGTGGGAATTCCAAGAGCCCACAATCACATTTTTACACCATAATCAAGTAACTAAGTGCATGCATGAGCTTAATCTTGCCATATAATCTCCAAAAGATAAGAATCCATGGGTTGATCATTACCTACTCCTTTGGTTTGCAAGGTCAGAATTTTCGGCCCTCTTGAACCTCCAAGAAACCGTGAAAGCTCCCCTCTTCCTTAGCTAGATATAGTCTCCAAGTGGTTTGCTAAGTGGTCTCCAAGTTTGGTGTGATTTGGATGAATTTTGGTGCATGGATTGAAGATGAAAAATGAAGAACAATGGAGAGCTCTTCTCCTTTCTTGTTGCACGGCCAAATGAAGTGAGGAGAGAGAATGTGTTGGTTCAATTGTGGCTTCCTAAGTAAGATTCATTGTGTGGTGCAAAACCCATCTCAAAGTCAACTTGAAATAGTGCAATTAGGATGCGTTTGGACTCGATTTTTCTCGCGCGTTTGGTTCGCTAGTGCACTAAACCTCCAATGCATATATATTCATGTAAATATTATTCACTCTTAATTGTCCCGAAATAAGGGTCTAAAGTCCCTCAAATGAAGTCGCGCGTGTGAAAACGCGTACCGTCAATTTTACCGCTATAACGCGAAACTTTCGAAAATTCTTATAACGATTGCACTACTAACTATCACTTGAATATTTATTCATAAAATTACCTATTTTAGGACCATAGTACAAGTCTCCAATATTCCAAGCTTATTGTGCTACTACGCGGATAAAATCTCCAAGCACTATTCACTATTTTTACGAAACGCGCTCTAGGAAATTAATTTTTGAAACGAATCATTTTAAAAATATAACGAAGTTACATTACCATGTATTTAGGTCTAATAAGACTAGAAAATATTCCTTGGAAATAAAATCCAATTAAATAATTTATTAAGCCATAAATTGGGCATAAAATAATAGTTTTTTTTTTTTTTGCGAGTCCTCACACTATGACTTTAATATATCATCAAAACTTTCACATGTGATCTCCAACTTCTTTTTGAGATAGAAAGCCTTGTCCCGAATAAACAGATACCATATCACTTTGGAACTTTTTGTGACCAGACAGCATGGCAATTTCCACTTGAGGTTAATTAATAAGTTGATCATGAAAGACTACATGCGTGACCCAAAATTCAATTGAAAGCATGCCATCCGACAAGTGGAGAAAGCTTCTTAAATAGAAACTTTGATTGCAAAGTGGACTATTTATTCAGTTTTGGTTTTCAAAATTTTGATGAAGTTGTGATTTGCTGTTTGATTCGAAACCCAGCCAAGAGTTCTGTGTCCTTGAAACTTTTTCTAATTTAAAGAAAAATAAAAATTTTAAGTAAACATGAGATTCTTTAAATTCAAATTGTCAACTCTAGTTTCTTTAATTACCACTAGGCTCCAAACACATACACTTTACTTTTATATATGGATATGTCTAATGGGAATGAACACCTATTAAGAAACAATTCAGGTGTTAGATTTGATTAATTAGAAAAAGCGCATAAATGTATGGAAGGGTAGTAATTGTTAATGTATGTATACATAGCACATTGGATGGAATTTAGATGTGTTATGTGCACCCGTTAGGAAAACCCATCATATATAATTAGGGTTGAACTAATCCGTGCTCCTTAATCTAAATCCACATCCTTAGCATTACGATGACAATAAAGCCCATAGGGGTTTGAAAGAAATTTTTTTCAATACAAAAACTTGTCTTTCATACAATAAGAGATGTTTAAAAAATTAATTACAAATTTTAATTAAGTGAAATTGTTTGACACCATCATCCTAATTATTGATATGCTAGTATTTGCTAGAATTATATTTTAATCAACTTTGAAATGCAACGCGCCAAAAAGGAAAAAAAATTTCTTAACACAATTAAAATAAAATCTCTCATCTCCTCTTACATGATTAAAAGAGATAAAAACATTCTCGCCACCAAATAAGAGGATAAAAATAAATGCCATTAAAGGGAATGGAAAAATGTCAGAAATTTTAAGGCCATTAATAATGATATAAATTTTAAATTTAACTTAGCACCATCTATTTTTCACCCAAAAAAAGCTATTTTTTTTTTTTACTGAAAAAGTATCTACTAAGCCCCATAAATGCTGTGGCTTTTTGGTCAATTTGGTTATAAGGGTGTAGATTTAGATTGTGGAGTTGTGGATTTAGCCTACCCTATAATTTATCCTTAACGATATCAACTCTATTTTTTTCAAATAACTGAATCATAAATTTAGTGACTAAATTAAGAATGCCGTGACGCAGTCACGTGTGCTTACCGTTATTTACTTGGACTAAAATCGAGTTTATTGCCAAAATAACACTCTTGCTAAAAAATATTCCCAATGTGATTTACTTTCAAAATTTATTCCCATAATGATGTTATTGTTGCCATCTAGTTATCCTGATTGCCATGCAGGATAACAAGAAAGGAAAGTTCAAATCTAATTTATAGTATCCAACATGAACTAAAAATTTAAATTTTTTTATTATAGAGGCACAAGAAGATTGCATAACTTTTATAATTTCTTTATAATTATTTAAAATGAATTCTACCATTATTGACCTTGCTATTATTGGTCTTTGATTTTTTTAAAATGTATCAAACCTATTGCATATATTTTTTCAAAAAATAAATTTTAAAAATACAAAAGTTGCAACAAAAATTGTAAGTAATTAAAAAACTTGAAGGCTATCATATTTGTTTATGTTATCATTCCTACTCCTTAAAAAGACAAGAGAATAATTTTCATTTGCCTTGAGATTATCAACTCAAAAAGCATATTTTTTAGATGTTGTTAATATAAATATTGACTTCTTAGAATTACGTTTGACAAGGGAAAAATAATGAAACAAAAAAATGCGGGAAGATTTAGAAAGAAAATTGAAGAAGATATTAGATGGGAAAGAGAAATGGAATGTGCTTTTATCTCCATCCTGACACATATGCAGCCTAAGTGGCAAAAAAAGATTATAAAGGTAATAAATTTTAAAAATAAATTACTTTGGATATATATTTTGGAAGAAGAGTTATTTTGGCAATAAACTCACTAAAATCAGTCATCAAGCTGACTGGGATAAAGACACCAGGGAGAAGTTCAGCAAACAACAAATGTCAATACTTTAATAATCGTGAATTAGTACCTATCTTAAGAAAGTCAAAACCTCTCTCTTCTTACAAAAGAAGAAAAATATCGGAGTGTGCTATATTCCCTGGACTTAATTGAAAAATAATTAGATTTATTAAGTAACTAATTCTATGGTCTCGGCATTTCCAAATGCCTTCAAAATTACTGAGAAACTGACCTTTGAAAGCCCGAATTTCATGGTGGTCAAACTATGCACATGGAAATTAAAGCATTCGATTTCTCTACCTTCTCTCTACCTCAACATTTTCTCTACCGTTCTTCCTCCATAAGAGGGAGACCTTGGTCTCAAGTTAAGTTCTCCTTTCCTTTTCCTCTATTTGTATTTTTGTTTAATAAAGAGTGTGTTTGGATTGTAGATTATTTGAGATAATTTTGTGAAAAAAGTATTTTTTGATATGATGTATGTGAGATAAAAAAGTGATTGAAAAATGTGTTGATGATGCAAGCAAATCAGTGTGTGTAAATAAGGTATAAATAAAGTGTAATTTTTTACAATCCAAACACACTCAAAGTCTTTTCTAAGGTATTCTAATGAGAGTTTTGTCTCTCCCAATGGTTTTACTAGTGAGAGTTTCCTTCTCTCTTAAACTATCCTAGTGAGAGTCTTGTTTAGTTTTTTGTTATTTTTTTTCTTAGATCTAAGAATTTTTTTAGATCTATATGTATATCTGAAATTTGTTAGGTCTTCTCGTCAAATTTCAACATCAGTTTTGAGTTTAAATAAGTTGGATAGCAGATCTAAGGAAATAAACATGCACAAATATCTATGGAGTAGTTCATGCAATTGATCAGATTTGATAGTTTATGATTTATAGTATGATCTTTTATGTTTTGTAACTCTATTAAATCTAATTATTTTTTAGATCAAATATATTTGTGACATGTTCTATATATTTTCTATCATTAGTGCAGATTGTTTTGTTAAGAAAATCGTTCTGGATAATTTCAAACTAGCTTATTAATAATATTGACTTTTCTTTTATCAAAAAAAAGTATGCATATGGAAAAGCTCTAGCTAAGGTAGTAATTAATAAGAGTTAATTTCGTATACACTAAGTGCATGCATTATTATGATTGAATGCATTATATATATGTAATATTTGGATTAATTATCATACATCAAACGATAATTGTATATACACTGTCAACGTGTAGACGATTAATAAAGATAAAGAAAAGAAACAATTAACTCACATAAAAAAAATTCCTTTATAATTTGACTGTTACTATCGTTTGTGAATCTGTACTATATTTTATCTACCACCACATAAAATAATCTCTACCTGTTGTTGTGAAGAAAACATGTAACTGAGTACTGACACCAAATTAAAGTCAACATAGGCCAAAGTGCAGCATTCTTCATCCTTTTGGGGTCTTCCCCTCTTGAATTTTCTTTTGGCCTCTGGGTAGGTAAAAAATGTTCAAACAGTACTATAGAATGGTTATTATTATTCTTCTTCTTCTGCTACATACAATGTAAAGGGTAACTAAAACGTTGAATAAACTTGGTGATAAGGGCAAGAATTTTCTTTTTTTTTTTAACAAGGGCAAGAATTTCACTACCTTAAGCAAACAAGATGACCTTGCGTAGGAAAGCTAACTTGGATGAATCCCATGCCAAGTGGACAAAGTTATTGTCATCATGCATGAAGAGAACCCCAAAGTAAAGAAAAAGTCGGCAATTTGAGTTTGGACAGTCCTCAAGTAGAAGAAAGGGTTACTCCTATGATTCGCAACAGACACAATTATTTAGCATGATTTGGTATGAGATCAATTTCACTTCTCATGTCATAAATCTTTTTGGTTGAAGCAAGTGATTGACTTTGCTTCTATGAGAAGGGTCTATCAACAAATCTCATTATAGCAGCAAATATAATCTTACTTCCCGTCAGGAATGAGTATGTGTGACGCCCCGAAAACAAATGAGTTTGAGAACCCGGAAATTTTCTAATTTTCTAGGGTTTATTTTATTTAATCGCCCGTTTTTTTCTACATTTTCTTTATTAGAAAAAAAATTCCCCAGATAAAGTTTATGAGCAAAAATAGTTTTAAAATGATTTTCTAGTATCGGTTTTATATATCGGACGTGGGACCCACTAGTGCGAAAGTTCGGAAAAATTCGGCCAATAAGGTTAAGTTTTGGATACTGGTGGAAATTTATCGGGTGTTAAGAGATAAGTAGAGGAGGTGAAGTGATTGATGTGAGAGGAAACAAAAGGATAGAAATGCATTTAATGGAGTGACAAGTGTCACACTTCCATTGGTTGAAGGCTAAGACAACTATTCACCTTTTTGACCTTTCTTACCCTTGGATTAAATATCTCAAAAATTGACTAAAAATTCACTCTTTCTTTCTCCATGTTGGCCGGCCACCTTAAGCTCAAGAAGAAAGAAAACTTCTCCAATTTTAAGCTTCCAACTAGCTCAAATCATCCAAACCAATTGCTTACAATTGTTTCTACTCCATAAAATCCCTCCATTAGGTGCTAGTAAGTTGTTTGGTGAAGTTTTTAAGGAAGCTAAGGTGTTCTACAACTCCTTCTCTCTTCTTTACTAGGTAAGTGGTGATTACACTTCCTCCTACACTTAATGATGCTTAATTTGTGCCTAGTGGTGGCTAAAATGCTGAAATTTGTGGTTTGTTTCTTGGTTTGAGATGAATTGGTGAAGTTTTTATTTTATTGAGGAATTTTCTGGTTTAATGTGATCATGATGTTGTGGTTATTTATGATGGTTGGTAATGAGGGGTTATGACTCTAGTGGATGTAAATGATTGGTAATTGCAACCAATTTTGGGTTTGGAAGGAATTTGAGAAAGTTAGGGTTTCATAACCCCTTTTTGTCCGATTTTGTATCATATGGTTAGAGGCCGAATTGTCCTTGGTTCAAAACATGAAAGTTGTAGGTATTGATGTTTTAAGGGTGCCTGTAAAATTTCAGGTCAATTGGAGTAGTGTAGAATGAGATAAACCGAAATTACTATTGCTGTTCTGGGTTTCAGGATGGCCGAACTGCGCCTGTAATTGGGTTGTTTTGACTGGAATTGTTTTGGATTTGGGTGTTGAGGTCTTCTGATGAAATGTAGCTTGATGTCCCAGCTACCATATGCCTATGGAATTTATGCATTTGGACCTGTTTAGACTGAGTTGTACTGATTACAGCATAGTGTAATTTGTAAACCTGCAATTACGGTTCTGGTTTGTTATTTGGCATATTTGACTTAGTTGTGCTGGGATTTGGACTGAGTGACCTTCTACATTGTTGTAGCCCTGTCTCTTAGCTTCGAAACTGTGGGTCTTTCACCTTCATCCGACAATCGTAGTGCCTTTGGTGCCATTACCGCAAAATTACGTCAAAACTGTTTTTCTGGTTTTGAGCTAAACTTTCATTTCCGGACTTTTCCCTAGCTTGACTTGTACTAGTACTACTTGGAGCTTGTTGAATGGCTATTGGATGAACTTGTTGTTGTGTGTGTACCTTTGGGTTGGAACGAGGAAATAATGAAGCCATGATGGCTGGAAAAGTTAGCAAATTCAGGGGAAGTGTTGTCCGAACTTTGAAGGGATTTGTTTGCATTGAGTTTGTGATCTAAGACTTGGATTTGCGCAAGGCAATGTTATATGATGGATGATTTCTGAGCCATGGAGGCGAGTGACCTCAAACTGTTTCCAAATTTACTTTTGAACCGCTTTACTTCATTATCTACTTTTGAACCGTTTTCAAAGTTACTTTTGGAACTGTTTCTTACATATCATGCGTGCTTGCATTAGTGTCTTGTTATTATTGATTTTGCTTTCAATGATTGTTAAAACGAGTTTTCTAGGCGAGTGTGTACTTTATCGCACTCGACCTAAATAAATATGAAATTTTCAATGATTAATGTTTAAATGCTACTTGTGCATGAATGTAAGCCTTTTGGGCTGAACTGGCCATTGCCCCTTGTTACCGGTCGTCTCGAGCCAGAAGCGGACTTGGTCGGACGACTAGGAACTTGGGTGAACGTTTCGGTATACTCGAGTATTACCTTGTAGGTTGGTGGAGCCTGGCCAAAAGCCAGGGACGGGGTGATTGAATGCACGAATGAAACCAAAAATGCAATGAAATGACAGGAGAACGAACGTATCCTTTTCATGAATGTTTCTTGAATTATTGATACTCCATATTTAATGTTTTGTAAACGTTGTAATTGTTTCTAGACTTATCATTTGATTGACGACATCAGTGAAATGAACTACTGTTAAACAGATTTGATTACTGATTTTATTGGTTACTCGCTGAGCTTCTAGCTCACCCCAAAATGTTTTATTCCCCTCCACAGGGCTCAAGGCGAAGGAAGGGCTTGTAGTGTTTATTCATGGATTATCTCATGTATGGATTGAACTTGGATTTCCTTTTCTGTAATCATTCATATTGGGATTGTATTGAACGTTTAGAATTGATTGGATGTGTAATAGTCTAGTTTTGGACTTCCTCCTGTAGAATAGTTGGTATCAAGGATCAGAGGGGCGCAGTGGAAGCGTGGACGCTTCGCTTTTGATATGTAAAGTTTGGGAACCTTTGATGTATATTTGATATATATATCTTGAAATTCCATTGAGGATTGTAGTGAACGACTGAGTCCCGGCGAGAGCTGGGCAGGCGGCCCGCCGAACCCTCTGGTTCGCCTTAGGGGGAGGTGGGGCTCTGACAATTGGTATCAGAGCTTAGGCTTCAGATCTCTGTAGTGTATTCTAGGCTTGAAGTTTAGGATGCCGGACTGTGGGTTTGATCTGACTCTTAGTGTCTGTTTGGAATGCTTGAGTGATTCTTGCGGAATGTCTTGCATTGATTAATACAAGATGGAATGTCGAGGACGACATTCTTTTAAGGAGGGGAGATTGTGACGCCCCGAAAACAAATGAGTTTGAGAACCTGGAAATTTTTTAATTTGCTAGGGTTTATTTTATTTAATCGCCCGTTTTTTTCTACATTTTCTTTATTAGAAAAAAAATTCCCCAGATAAAGTTTATGAGCAAAAATAGTTTTAAAATGATTTTCTAGTATCGGTTTTATATATCGGACGTGGGACCCACTAGTGCGAAAGTTCGAAAAAATTCGGCCAATAAGGTTAAGTTTTGGATACTGGTGGAAATTTATCGGGTGTTAAGAGATAAGTAGAGGAGGTGAAGTGATTGATGTGAGAGGAAACAAAAGGATAGAAATGCATTTAATGGAGTGACAAGTGTCACACTTCCATTGGTTGAAGGCTAAGACAACTATTCACCTTTTTGACCTTTCTTACCCTTGGATTAAATATCTCAAAAATTGACTAAAAATTCACTCTTTCTTTCTCCATGTTGGCCGGCCACCTTAAGCTCAAGAAGAAAGAAAACTTCTCCAATTTTAAGCTTCCAACTAGCTCAAATCATCCAAACCAATTGCTTACAATTGTTTCTACTCCATAAAATCCCTCCATTAGGTGCTAGTAAGTTGTTTGGTGAAGTTTTTAAGGAAGCTAAGGTGTTCTACAACTCCTTCTCCCTTCTTTACTAGGTAAGTGGTGATTACACTTCCTCCTACACTTAATGATGCTTAATTTGTGCCTAGTGGTGGCTAAAGTGCTGAAATTTGTGGTTTGTTTCTTGGTTTGAGATGAATTGGTGAAGTTTTTATTTTATTGAGGAATTTTCTGGTTTAATGTGATCATGATGTTGTGGTTATTTATGATGGTTGGTAATGAGGGGTTATGACTCTAGTGGATGTAAATGATTGGTAATTGCAACCAATTTTGGGTTTGGAAGGAATTTGAGAAAGTTAGGGTTTCATAACCCCCTTTTTGTCCGATTTTGTATCATATGGTTAGAGGCCGAATTGTCCTTGGCTCAAAACATGAAAGTTGTAGGTATTGATGTTTTAAGGGTGCCTGTAAAATTTCAGGTCAATTGGAGTAGTGTAGAATGAGATAAACCGAAATTACTATTGCTGTTCTGGGTTTCAGGATGGCCGAACTGTGCCTGTAATTGGGTTGTTTTGACTGGAATTGTTTTGGATTTGGGTGTTGAGGTCTTCTGATGAAATGTAGCTTGATGTCCTAGCTACCATATGCCTTTGGAATTTATGCATTTGGACCTGTTTAGACTGAGTTGTACTGATTACAGCATAGTGTAATTTGTAAACCTGCAATTACGGTTCTGGTTTGTTATTTGGCATATTTGACCTAGTTGTGCTGGGATTTGGACTGAGTGACCTTCTACATTGTTGTAACCCTGTCTCTTAGCTTCGAAACGGTGGGTCTTGCACCTTCATCCGACAATCGTAGTGCCTTTGGTGCCATTACCGCAAAATTACGTCAAAACTGTTTTTCTGGTTTTGAGCTAAACTTTCATTTCCGGACTTTTCCCTAGCTTGACTTGTACTAGTACTACTTGGAGCTTGTTGAATGGCTATTGGATGAACTTGTTGTTGTGTGTGTACCTTTGGGTTGGAATGAGGAAATAATGAAGCCATGATGGCTGGAAAAGTTAGCAAATTCAGGAGAAGTGCTGCCCGAACTTTGAAGGGATTTGTTTGCATTGAGTTTGTGATCTAAGACTTGGATTTGCGCAAGGCAATGTTATATGATGGATGATTTCTGAGCCATGGAGGTGAGTGACCTCAAACTGTTTCCAAATTTACTTTTGAACCGCTTTACTTCATTATCTACTTTTGAACCGTTTTCAAAGTTACTTTTGGAACTGTTTCTTACATATCATGCGTGCTTGCATTAGTGTCTTGTTATTATTGATTTTGCTTTCAATGATTGTTAAAACAAGTTTTCTAGGCGAGTGTGTACTTTATCGCACTCGACCTAAATAAATATGAAAATTTCAATGATTAATGTTTAAATGCTACTTGCGCATGAATGTAAGCCTTTTGGGCTGAACTGGCCATTGCCCCTTGTTACCGGTCGTCTCGAGCCAGAAGCGGACTCGGTCGGGCGACTAGGAACTTGGGTGAACGTTTCGGAATACTCGAGTATTACCTTGTAGGTTGGTGGAGCCTGGCCAAAAGCCAGGGACGGGGTGATTGAATGCACGAATGAAACCAAAAATGCAATGAAATGACAGGAGAACGAACGTATCCTTTTCATGAATGTTTCTTGAATTATTGATACTCCATATTTAATGTTTTGTAAACGTTGTAATTGTTTCTAGACTTATCATTTGATTTACGACATCATTGAAATGAACTATTGTTAAACAGATTTGATTACTGATTTTATTGGTTACTCGCTGAGCTTCTAGCTCACCCCAAAATGTTTTATTCCCCTCCACAGGGCTCAAGGCGAAGGAAGGGCTTGTAGTGTTTATTCATGGATTATCTCATGTATGGATTGAACTTGGATTTCCTTTTGTGTAATCATTCATATTGGGATTGTATTGAACGTTTAGAATTGATTGGATGTGTAATAGTCTAGTTTTGGACTTCCTCCTGTAGAATAGTTGGTATCAAGGATCAGAGGGGCGCAGTGGAAGCGTGGACGCTTCGCTTTTGATATGTAAAGTTTGGGAACCTTTGATGTATATTTGATATATATATCTTGAAATTCCATTGAGGATTGTAGTGAACGACTGAGTCCCGGCGAGAGCTGGGCAGGCGGCCCGCCGAACCCTCTGGTTCGCCTTAGGGGGAGGTGGGGCTGTGACAATTGGTATCAGAGCTTAGGCTTCAGATCTCTGTAGTGTATTCTAGGCTTGAAGTTTAGGATGCCGGACTGTGGGTTTGATCTGACTCTTAGTGTCTGTTTGGAATGCTTGAGTGATTCTTGCGGAATGTCTTGCATTGATTAATACAAGATGGAATGTCGAGGACGACATTCTTTTAAGGAGGGGAGATTGTGACGCCCCGAAAACAAATGAGTTTGAGAACCTGGAAATTTTTTAATTTGCTAGGGTTTATTTTATTTAATCGCCCGTTTTTTTCTACATTTTCTTTATTAGAAAAAAAATTCCCCAGATAAAGTTTATGAGCAAAAATAGTTTTAAAATGATTTTCTAGTATCGGTTTTATATATCGGACGTGGGACCCACTAGTGCGAAAGTTCGGAAAAATTCGGCCAATAAGGTTAAGTTTTGGATACTGGTGGAAATTTATCGGGTGTTAAGAGATAAGTAGAGGAGGTGAAGTGATTGATGTGAGAGGAAACAAAAGGATAGAAATGCATTTAATGGAGTGACAAGTGTCACACTTCCATTGGTTGAAGGCTAAGACAACTATTCACCTTTTTGACCTTTCTTACCCTTGGATTAAATATCTCAAAAATTGACTAAAAATTCACTCTTTCTTTCTCCATGTTGGCCGGCCACCTTAAGCTCAAGAAGAAAGAAAACTTCTCCAATTTTAAGCTTCCAACTAGCTCAAATCATCCAAACCAATTGCTTACAATTGTTTCTACTCCATAAAATCCCTCCATTAAGTGCTAGTAAGTTGTTTGGTGAAGCTTTTAAGGAAGCTAAGGTGTTCTACAACTCCTTCTCTCTTCTTTACTAGGTAAGTGGTGATTACACTTCCTCCTACACTTAATGATGCTTAATTTGTGCCTAGTGGTGGCTAAAATGCTGAAATTTGTGGTTTGTTTCTTGGTTTGAGATGAATTGGTGAAGTTTTTATTTTATTGAGGAATTTTCTGGTTTAATGTGATCATGATGTTGTGGTTATTTATGATGGTTGGTAATGAGGGGTTATGACTCTAGTGGATCTAAATGATTGGTAATTGCAACCAATTTTGGGTTTGGAAGGAATTTGAGAAAGTTAGGGTTTCATAACCCCCTTTCTGTCCGGTTTTGTATCATATGGTTAGAGGCCGAATTGGCCTTGGCTCAAAACATGAAAGTTGTAGGTATTGATGTTTTAAGGATGCCTGTAAAATTTCAGGTCAATTGGAGTAGTGTAGAATGAGATAAACCGAAATTACTATTGCTGTTCTGGGTTTCAGGATGGCCGAGCTGTGCCTGTAATTGGGTTGTTTTGACTGGAATTGTTTTGGATTTGGGTGTTGAGGTCTTCTGATGAAATGTAGCTTGATGTCCTAGCTACCATATGCCTTTGGAATTTATGCATTTGGACCTGTTTAGACTGAGTTGTACTGATTACAGCATAGTGTAATTTGTAAACCTGCAATTACGGTTCTGGTTTGTTATTTGGCATATTTGACCTAGTTGTGCTGGGATTTGGACTGAGTGACCTTCTACATTGTTGTAACCCTGTCTCTTAGCTTCGAAACGGTGGGTCTTGCACCTTCATCCGACAATCGTAGTGCCTTTGGTGCCATTACCGCAAAATTACGTCAAAACTGTTTTTCTGGTTTTGAGCTAAACTTTCATTTCCGGACTTTTCCCTAGCTTGACTTGTACTAGTACTACTTGGAGCTTGTTGAATGGCTATTGGATGAACTTGTTGTTGTGTGTGTACCTTTGGGTTGGAATGAGGAAATAATGAAGCCATGATGGCTGGAAAAGTTAGCAAATTCAGGAGAAGTGCTGCCCGAACTTTGAAGGGATTTGTTTGCATTGAGTTTGTGATCTAAGACTTGGATTTGCGCAAGGCAATGTTATATGATGGATGATTTCTGAGCCATGGAGGTGAGTGACCTCAAACTGTTTCCAAATTTACTTTTGAACCGCTTTACTTCATTATCTACTTTTGAACCGTTTTCAAAGTTACTTTTGGAACTGTTTCTTACATATCATGCGTGCTTGCATTAGTGTCTTGTTATTATTGATTTTGCTTTCAATGATTGTTAAAACAAGTTTTCTAGGCGAGTGTGTACTTTATCGCACTCGACCTAAATAAATATGAAAATTTCAATGATTAATGTTTAAATGCTACTTGCGCATGAATGTAAGCCTTTTGGGCTGAACTGGCCATTGCCCCTTGTTACCGGTCGTCTCGAGCCAGAAGCGGACTCGGTCGGGCGACTAGGAACTTGGGTGAACGTTTCGGAATACTCGAGTATTACCTTGTAGGTTGGTGGAGCCTGGCCAAAAGCCAGGGACGGGGTGATTGAATGCACGAATGAAACCAAAAATGCAATGAAATGACAGGAGAACGAACGTATCCTTTTCATGAATGTTTCTTGAATTATTGATACTCCATATTTAATGTTTTGTAAACGTTGTAATTGTTTCTAGACTTATCATTTGATTTACGACATCATTGAAATGAACTATTGTTAAACAGATTTGATTACTGATTTTATTGGTTACTCGCTGAGCTTCTAGCTCACCCCAAAATGTTTTATTCCCCTCCACAGGGCTCAAGGCGAAGGAAGGGCTTGTAGTGTTTATTCATGGATTATCTCATGTATGGATTGAACTTGGATTTCCTTTTGTGTAATCATTCATATTGGGATTGTATTGAACGTTTAGAATTGATTGGATGTGTAATAGTCTAGTTTTGGACTTCTCCTGTAGAATAGTTGGTATCAAGGATCAGAGGGGCGCAGTGGAAGCGTGGACGCTTCGCTTTTGATATGTAAAGTTTGGGAACCTTTGATGTATATTTGATATATATATCTTGAAATTCCATTGAGGATTGTAGTGAACGACTGAGTCCCGGCGAGAGCTGGGCAGGCGGCCCGCCGAACCCTCTGGTTCGCCTTAGGGGGAGGTGGGGCTGTGACAATTGGTATCAGAGCTTAGGCTTCAGATCTCTGTAGTGTATTCTAGGCTTGAAGTTTAGGATGCCGGACTGTGGGTTTGATCTGACTCTTAGTGTCTGTTTGGAATGCTTGAGTGATTCTTGCGGAATGTCTTGCATTGATTAATACAAGATGGAATGTCGAGGACGACATTCTTTTAAGGAGGGGAGATTGTGACGCCCCGAAAACAAATGAGTTTGAGAACCTGGAAATTTTCTAATTTGCTAGGGTTTATTTTATTTAATCGCCCGTTTTTTTCTACATTTTCTTTATTAGAAAAAAAATTCCCCAGATAAAGTTTATGAGTAAAAATAGTTTTAAAATGATTTTCTAGTATCGGTTTTATATATCGGACGTGGGACCCACTAGTGCGAAAGTTCGGAAAAATTCGGCCAAAAAGGTTAAGTTTTGGATACTGGTGGAAATTTATCGGGTGTTAAGAGATAAGTAGAGGAGGTGAAGTGATTGATGTGAGAGGAAACAAAAGGATAGAAATGCATTTAATGGAGTGACAAGTGTCACACTTCCATTGGTTGAAGGCTAAGACAACTATTCACCTTTTTGACCTTTCTTACCCTTGGATTAAATATCTCAAAAATTGACTAAAAATTCACTCTTTCTTTCTCCATGTTGGCCGGCCACCTTAAGCTCAAGAAGAAAGAAAACTTCTCCAATTTTAAGCTTCCAACTAGCTCAAATCATCCAAACCAATTGCTTACAATTGTTTCTACTCCATAAAATCCCTCCATTAGGTGCTAGTAAGTTGTTTGGTGAAGTTTTTAAGGAAGCTAAGGTGTTCTACAACTCCTTCTCTCTTCTTTACTAGGTAAGTGGTGATTACACTTCCTCCTACACTTAATGATGCTTAATTTGTGCCTAGTGGTGGCTAAAATGCTGAAATTTGTGGTTTGTTTCTTGGTTTGAGATGAATTGGTGAAGTTTTTATTTTATTGAGGAATTTTCTGGTTTAATGTGATCATGATGTTGTGGTTATTTATGATGGTTGGTAATGAGGGGTTATGACTCTAGTGGATGTAAATGATTGGTAATTGCAACCAATTTTGGGTTTGGAAGGAATTTGAGAAAGTTAGGGTTTCATAACCCCCTTTCTGTCCGGTTTTGTATCATATGGTTAGAGGCCGAATTGGCCTTGGATCAAAACATGAAAGTTGTAGGTATTGATGTTTTAATGGTTCCTGTAAAAGTTTAGGTCAATTGGAGTAGTGTAGAATGAGATAAACCGAAATTACTATTGCTGTTCTGGGTTTCAGGATGGCCGAACTGTGCCTGTAATTGGGTTGTTTTGACTGGAATTGTTTTGGATTTGGGTGTTGAGGTCTTCTGATGAAATGTAGCTTGATGTCCTAGCTACCATATGCCTTTGGAATTTATGCATTTGGACCTGTTTAGACTGAGTTGTACTGATTACAGCATAGTGTAATTTGTAAACCTGCAATTACGGTTCTGGTTTGTTATTTGGCATATTTGACCTAGTTGTGCTGGGATTTGGACTGAGTGACCTTCTACATTGTTGTAACCCTGTCTCTTAGCTTCGAAACGGTGGGTCTTGCACCTTCATCCGACAATCGTAGTGCCTTTGGTGCCATTACCGCAAAATTACGTCAAAACTGTTTTTCTGGTTTTGAGCTAAACTTTCATTTCCGGACTTTTCCCTAGCTTGACTTGTACTAGTACTACTTGGAGCTTGTTGAATGGCTATTGGATGAACTTGTTGTTGTGTGTGTACCTTTGGGTTGGAATGAGGAAATAATGAAGCCATGATGGCTGGAAAAGTTAGCAAATTCAGGAGAAGTGCTGCCCGAACTTTGAAGGGATTTGTTTGCATTGAGTTTGTGATCTAAGACTTGGATTTGCGCAAGGCAATGTTATATGATGGATGATTTCTGAGCCATGGAGGTGAGTGACCTCAAACTGTTTCCAAATTTACTTTTGAACCGCTTTACTTCATTATCTACTTTTGAACCGTTTTCAAAGTTACTTTTGGAACTGTTTCTTACATATCATGCGTGCTTGCATTAGTGTCTTGTTATTATTGATTTTGCTTTCAATGATTGTTAAAACAAGTTTTCTAGGCGAGTGTGTACTTTATCGCACTCGACCTAAATAAATATGAAAATTTCAATGATTAATGTTTAAATGCTACTTGCGCATGAATGTAAGCCTTTTGGGCTGAACTGGCCATTGCCCCTTGTTACCGGTCGTCTCGAGCCAGAAGCGGACTCGGTCGGGCGACTAGGAACTTGGGTGAACGTTTCGGAATACTCGAGTATTACCTTGTAGGTTGGTGGAGCCTGGCCAAAAGCCAGGGACGGGGTGATTGAATGCACGAATGAAACCAAAAATGCAATGAAATGACAGGAGAACGAACGTATCCTTTTCATGAATGTTTCTTGAATTATTGATACTCCATATTTAATGTTTTGTAAACGTTGTAATTGTTTCTAGACTTATCATTTGATTTACGACATCATTGAAATGAACTATTGTTAAACAGATTTGATTACTGATTTTATTGGTTACTCGCTGAGCTTCTAGCTCACCCCAAAATGTTTTATTCCCCTCCACAGGGCTCAAGGCGAAGGAAGGGCTTGTAGTGTTTATTCATGGATTATCTCATGTATGGATTGAACTTGGATTTCCTTTTGTGTAATCATTCATATTGGGATTGTATTGAACGTTTAGAATTGATTGGATGTGTAATAGTCTAGTTTTGGACTTTCTCCTGTAGAATAGTTGGTATCAAGGATCAGAGGGGCGCAGTGGAAGCGTGGACGCTTCGCTTTTGATATGTAAAGTTTGGGAACCTTTGATGTATATTTGATATATATATCTTGAAATTCCATTGAGGATTGTAGTGAACGACTGAGTCCCGGCGAGAGCTGGGCAGGCGGCCCGCCGAACCCTCTGGTTCGCCTTAGGGGGAGGTGGGGCTGTGACAATTGGTATCAGAGCTTAGGCTTCAGATCTCTGTAGTGTATTCTAGGCTTGAAGTTTAGGATGCCGGACTGTGGGTTTGATCTGACTCTTAGTGTCTGTTTGGAATGCTTGAGTGATTCTTGCGGAATGTCTTGCATTGATTAATACAAGATGGAATGTCGAGGACGACATTCTTTTAAGGAGGGGAGATTGTGACGCCCCGAAAACAAATGAGTTTGAGAACCTGGAAATTTTCTAATTTGCTAGGGTTTATTTTATTTAATCGCCCGTTTTTTTCTACATTTTCTTTATTAGAAAAAAAATTCCCCAGATAAAGTTTATGAGCAAAAATAGTTTTAAAATGATTTTCTAGTATCGGTTTTATATATCGGACGTGGGACCCACTAGTGCGAAAGTTCGGAAAAATTCGGCCAATAAGGTTAAGTTTTGGATACTGGTGGAAATTTATCGGGTGTTAAGAGATAAGTAGAGGAGGTGAAGTGATTGATGTGAGAGGAAACAAAAGGATAGAAATGCATTTAATGGAGTGACAAGTGTCACACTTCCATTGGTTGAAGGCTAAGACAACTATTCACCTTTTTGACCTTTCTTACCCTTGGATTAAATATCTCAAAAATTGACTAAAAATTCACTCTTTCTTTCTCCATGTTGGCCGGCCACCTTAAGCTCAAGAAGAAAGAAAACTTCTCCAATTTTAAGCTTCCAACTAGCTCAAATCATCCAAACCAATTGCTTACAATTGTTTCTACTCCATAAAATCCCTCCATTAGGTGCTAGTAAGTTGTTTGGTGAAGTTTTTAAGGAAGCTAAGGTGTTCTACAACTCCTTCTCTCTTCTTTACTAGGTAAGTGGTGATTACACTTCCTCCTACACTTAATGATGCTTAATTTGTGCCTAGTGGTGGCTAAAGTGCTGAAATTTGTGGTTTGTTTCTTGGTTTGAGATGAATTGGTGAAGTTTTTATTTTATTGAGGAATTTTCTGGTTTAATGTGATCATGATGTTGTGGTTATTTATGATGGTTGGTAATGAGGGGTTATGACTCTAGTGGATGTAAATGATTGGTAATTGCAACCAATTTTGGGTTTGGAAGGAATTTGAGAAAGTTAGGGTTTCATAACCCCCTTTCTGTCCGGTTTTGTATCATATGGTTAGAGGCCGAATTGGCCTTGGCTCAAAACATGAAAGTTGTAGGTATTGATGTTTTAAGGGTGCCTGTAAAATTTTAGGTCAATTGGCGTAGTGTAGAATGAGATAAACCGAAATTACTATTGCTGTTCTGGGTTTCAGGATGGCCGAACTGTGCCTGTAATTGGGTTGTTTTGACTGGAATTGTTTTGGATTTGGGTGTTGAGGTCTTCTGATGAAATGTAGCTTGATGTCCTAGCTACCATATGCCTTTGGAATTTATGCATTTGGACCTGTTTAGACTGAGTTGTACTGATTACAGCATAGTGTAATTTGTAAACCTGCAATTACGGTTCTGGTTTGTTATTTGGCATATTTGACCTAGTTGTGCTGGGATTTGGACTGAGTGACCTTCTACATTGTTGTAACCCTGTCTCTTAGCTTCGAAACGGTGGGTCTTGCACCTTCATCCGACAATCTTAGTGCCTTTGGTGCCATTACCGCAAAATGACATCAAAACTATTTTTCTGGTTTTGAGCTAAACTTTCATTTCCGGACTTTTCCCTAGCTTGACTTGTACTAGTACTACTTGGAGCTTGTTGAATGGCTATTGGATGAACTTGTTGTTGTGTGTGTACCTTTGGGTTGGAATGAGGAAATAATGAAGCCATGATGGCTGGAAAAGTTAGCAAATTCAGGAGAAGTGCTGCCCGAACTTTGAAGGGATTTGTTTGCATTGAGTTTGTGATCTAAGACTTGGATTTGCGCAAGGCAATGTTATATGATGGATGATTTCTGAGCCATGGAGGTGAGTGACCTCAAACTGTTTCCAAATTTACTTTTGAACCGCTTTACTTCATTATCTACTTTTGAACCGTTTTCAAAGTTACTTTTGGAACTGTTTCTTACATATCATGCGTGCTTGCATTAGTGTCTTGTTATTATTGATTTTTCTTTCAATGATTGTTAAAACGAGTTTTCTAGGCGAGTGTGTACTTTATCGCACTCGACCTAAATAAATATGAAAATTTAAATGATTAATGTTTAAATGCTACTTGCGCATGAATGTAAGCCTTTTGGGCTGAACTGGCCATTGCCCCTTGTTACCGGTCGTCTCGAGCCAGAAGCGGACTCGGTCGGGCGACTAGGAACTTGGGTGAACGTTTTGGAATACTCGAGTATTACCTTGTAGGTTGGTGGAGCCTGGCCAAAAGCCAGGGACGGGGTGATTGAATGCACGAATGAAACCAAAAATGCAATGAAATGACAGGAGAACGAACGTATCCTTTTCATGAATGTTTCTTGAATTATTGATACTCCATATTTAATGTTTTGTAAACGTTGTAATTGTTTCTAGACTTATCATTTGATTTACGACATCATTGAAATGAACTATTGTTAAACAGATTTGATTACTGATTTTATTGGTTACTCGCTGAGCTTCTAGCTCACCCCAAAATGTTTTATTCCCCTCCACAGGGCTCAAGGCGAAGGAAGGGCTTGTAGTGTTTATTCATGGATTATCTCATGTATGGATTGAACTTGGATTTCCTTTTGTGTAATCATTCATATTGGGATTGTATTGAACGTTTAGAATCGATTGGATGTGTAATAGTCTAGTTTTGGACTTCCTCCTGTAGAATAGTTGGTATCAAGGATCAAAGGGGCGCAGTGGAAGCGTGGACGCTTCGCTTTTGATATGTAAAGTTTGGGAACCTTTGATGTATATTTGATATATATATCTTGAAATTCCATTTAGGATTGTAGTGAACGACTGAGTCCCGGTGAGAGCTGGGCAGGCGGCCCGCCGAACCCTCTAGTTCGCCTTAGGGGGAGGTGGGGCTGTGACAGTATGCACAATGAAAATTTTAAAATATTTTCAATCCTTCAGTAGATCATTCTTTGATTAATTTTATATGATGAAAACTTCAAATTGTAAATTACTAAAAAAATGATGATATAGGCAACCCTAGGGGAAGACCCTCCTAGAACCTCCCAACCTTGTAATTACCAGAGTTGGATCTTTCCTCCCAACAGAAATTGAACTCAATTGTTCTCATGAACTCAAGACCTCTGACACACAAAGGTAATCAGCAACCTTAAGCAAATAAGGATGGATGAAGCGACACCACGATTAGGGAACAAACTAATCGATAAAGTCTGATTTGAATCCTAAGCTATGAACTCAAGAATTCAAGAGTAAGTTCGATTAAGAACTTGAAGGAAAATTCCTCACGATTTCTGGTTGTAATAATCTGTGTCTTTACTCATACAAGAGGTGCCTTTTTATAGGCTAAAACTAGGGTAAAATCCGGCCCACATAAACCTGGAAGAAATTCGGTCCGTATAAAGAGCTTAAAGAGCCAGCTCTTTAAGGCTTTCCGATAAGGCCCAATAAGTAATAAAATACTCAACGCCTAACAACTACTAAACTAGACAATTTTAAAACAACTACCAACTAAGCTAACAAGTATGAGATCATTCCTTCACTTCAAACGTACAAGTGAACAAAGTAATTTCATGGTCCATCAAATCTTCAAACTTAGCTTGTTCCTTGCTTGTATGGTGAATGATCAAGGCTCGTAAAGCTTCCTTCACCTTCTTGGTTCTTAATCTTGTCATCGGACCACCAATGTTGATCAAAGGGTCCTTGACCCAAGGTGGAAGTTGTTGCACACCCGTATCCGCATCATTCCCTCTTTCCTCGAAAAGATTCGTCCTCGAATCTTCAAAGTCTCCTCTTGAAAGTGAGTTGTCCACAAATCGATGGTGCGCTTAAAGGACAGCAGTGTTGGAAGTAGACGAATGACTACGAGCCATGTTGCATGTCGTTTGGTCAGCTTCGGGAAGCGCTCAAATAAGGACATGCGCCAAGGTAGGAAAGAGCTTGTGTAAGGCGTGTGAAAATCCCAAGTGGCAATCCAAAACTCTCTAATTAGCCTTTGGTCATGAAGCTTCACATTGACACCTTGATTGTGCAAAGGTGTAAAATCCAGCACTAGTTGACATTGATTTGAATCATCTTGCATGGATAAATTGGGAGTAACTTGTTGCATGGATGAGGCACTAAATAACTTGTGAAGGACAGCTTTGGGATCTTGCGTGACACGCAATTTCTCATCTTCCAACATATAAGGTAGCAAACAATTGAATTCCACTTCATGAGGGTTACTCGAACTAGCACAAGTTGAAGTTGACAAATTGAGCACTTGGCCACCAGCTTTTAGTTGTGTGAATAAGCATGAAAGATCACCACCTTTAGTTGGAATAAGCACGAAATCAGGTTGTAAGTCTTGAATCAAAACTGGAAAATTGTGGACAGCTTTACAACCTACAAAAACAAAATTAACGTCAACTTGAAACAAGTTTGAAATCGGGTAAAGAAGTAATGGTACATTATCAACTAAATGGTAAGAAGGTATAGAACAAGTTTTAAGTGTGAAAACTCTCTTTGCCACTTCATTATTCCTTCCACCAATTGATTCAACTTGAGAAGGCATTGCTAGCCTTTTACACTTTCCTTCAAAATCTGCATAAGAAATACAAGTGTTAGGATGGAAATTATACTCAAAAGAAGGTAAAGATGATGAATGACCCATAGGTAGCAAATGAGAGTCAAATTTCGGAATTCTCCCTTCATGGTGGATTTGACGTGATTCCCCTTTGGTATGGACAGATTTGAATTGAAATTGTTCCATGAGATGATTCCAAATAGATTCAATTCCTAAAAGACAAACTCCATGGAAACTAGTGAATTGTACAAGTGACTTTGGAATGGAGCATGGCATGACTAACTTCACTTGACTTTGCTTAATCTGCACAAATGAAGAAACACTAAATAAAGCAAAGGTAAGTTCGTTAGAAAAACAATAAGCCCTCACATTTTTGCTCACAATCGTCTCACTTTCTCTCTTTTCTTCCTTTTTACCACTCATCTCATCAGATTTTTCCATCTCTTTATCTAGTTTAACGCCCTCGATTGTTTTCTCATCATCAACCTCCTCAACAAATGGTTCAATAGGATGAGATACTCCTTTGTTGGGAATAGGGTCAGCTATCTCCTTCTTAGAAAACTCACTTTGATAGCATCCATTTGACTCCATTTGTTTTTGGTGTAGAAGACGTTGATATGTCTTCAAAAATGACTCCGCATGAGGTGGTTCAACTCTAAGTTTAGTCTTAGAAAATGCTGAATGAACCTTCTTATCACCTCTTGCATAAACCGGCTTTAAAGAGGTAGATTGCATGGAACCCCTCCTCTTGCTTGAGTTTATGTTCGTTCTCTCGATTGTACAAGTTCGTGGTATAATGGAAGGGTACAAATCGTTTCCTCATCACTTGCTTCATTTCAGTCCAAGTGGCAATCGGTTGTTCCCTATTTCTCCTTCTTGTGGCACATACTTGCTCCCACCAAATAGATGCATAATCTTGAAATTCAATAGCTGCAAGTTTCACCTTTTTATCTTCGGAGTAATTGTGGACTTCAAACACTTGCTCAACTCGCCTAACCCAATCCAAGTAAGCTTCAGGATCATTTTTCCCATGAAAGGTAGGCATCTTGGTGTTGATGGACCCAAGATTGTCATCGGTTCTCCTAGGTCGGCCTCGACCTTCCCTCGCTCCCTCTTGGCTTCTCCTTGATCGAAATGAGATGTGAGAATGATACCCCTCATCATCCGCATCATGATCAGCACTCTGAACACTCGAAACCCTATGGTGTGTATCTCCGGTACCTCGCATCTCAATGGCAGCCAACCTGTCGGATATTTGTGCCATCGCAAATTCATGTCTCTCCGCTTGTTTTTGAAGAGTTTGGAGCATCAGTTTGAGTGACACGTCGGTCTCAGACGGCTCGGCCATGTTCCCCTCTTGAGACATATTGTCAAACCTGCAAAACAAATGTATCCTAGTCTACCTTGCAAAGCACTCGTGTATCACTCAAGAAAACACACTCACTCTCAATTTTCCTTCTCGAAGTTCTTAAAACAACTCAAACTCTAAAAAATTCCAGAATTAATTACCCTATAAGCAAGTAATAAGACACAAATCAGAATTTTGTAAATCCTAGAAAAACTCTACCCGAAGCTGGAACTTTTATTTTTTTTGAGCTGCTGTTTTGCTGAGTTTCTGGTCAGTATTTTGGAGGATAAGTGGTGATTTTGGGATGTTCAAATAATGCAAGAACCAGTCCTCAAATTTCAGGGAAATCGGCTCGCAAAGACTAGCTCAACCGATTTTAGAAACCCAAGAATTTAAAGGCGGTGTGGCTAAGGTGTTTGTGGCGGTTTAGGTTTGGTTTTGGAAACTGATTTTGGAGTGCTTGGGGTCTGGTTAGGTAGTTTGAGGTCGTTGAAATTCAATTAAGATTGGAAACTCAAGAATTGAAAACCAATCAAGATTTGGAGACTCAAGTTTTTTTGGGAAACCAATCAAGATTTGGAGACTAATCAAGAATTGGAGACCAATCAAGAATTGGAAACTCAAGATTTGGGAAACTTGATTTCCTTTGTGTGAGAGCCAATTCCTTCTCTTCTTCCTTTTTTTTTCGGCTTTTCAAGGAACACAAATTCAGATCACACCAACAAGTTCAAGAAAACGGATGAAAGGTTATGCCAATTCCAAGAAATCCCTAGTTCTTGGTTTATTGTTCAAGAATTTTCAAAACAAGACTTGGTGGTCCAAGAACTTCAAGAATTTGTTCAAGAAACACAAGAATTTCCCCAAATTATGTTGCGGTGTCTAGGGTTTGTAAAAACAACAACCAATTCTCAAGAAATAGGCAAAACAGAATTTCAGCAATACTCAAAAGAAAATTCCAGCAATACTCTAGCAACTTGAACACTAAAACAAGATAAGGTACGTGACTCTTTTTTTTTCTTTTTTTGTCTTTAAACCCTAACAACCCAAACACAAGTATAATAGACCCAAGAACTTGGACAGAAAACACAAAAAAAGACAACACCCAAACAGTTTTTTTTTTTTTGACTCGGATGAACAGTACGCTACAGTACGATGAACAGTAATCGCTACAGTTTTTTTTTTTTTTTTTTGAAAAAAGACAAACTAGCAAGATATGAGCAACTTCAATTAAAAGAGAATTAACCTGATGCTTTGATTACCAACTGATATAGGCAACCCTAGGGGAAGACCCTCCTAGAACCTCCAACCTTGTAATTACCAGAGTTGGATCTTTCCTCCCAACAGAAATTGAACTCGATTGTTCTCATGAACTCAAGACCTCTGACACACAAAGGTAATCAGCAACCTTAAGCAAATAAGGATGGATGAAGCGACACCACGATTAGGGAACAAACTAATCGATAAAGTCTGATTTGAATCCTAAGCTATGAACTCAAGAATTCAAGAGTAAGTTCGATTAAGAACTTGAAGGAAAATTCCTCACGATTTCTGGTTGTAATAATCTGTGTCTTTACTCATACAAGAGGTGCCTTTTTATAGGCTAAAACTAGGGCAAAATCCGGCCCACATAAACCTGGAAGAAATTCGGTCCGCATAAAGAGCTTAAAGAGCCAGCTCTTTAAGGCTTTCCGATAAGGCCCAATAAGTAATAAAATACTCAACGCCTAACAACTACTAAACTAGACAGTTTTAAAACAACTACCAACTAAGCTAACAAGTATGAGATCATTCCTTCACTTCAAACGTACAAGTGAACAAAGTAATTTCATGGTCCATCAAATCTTCAAACTTAGCTTGTTCCTTGCTTGTATGGTGAATGATCAAGGCTCGTAAAGCTTCCTTCACCTTCTTGGTTCTTAATCTTGTCATCGGACCACCAATGTTGATCAAAGGGTCCTTGACCCAAGGTGGAAGTTGTTGCACACCCGTATCCGCATCAAATGATCTCAAACCACGAAAATCTTCTTAAATCAATAGAAATCTTTAGTCATCAGAACATTTGACTCCAATAGAGTTCAAACTGGAAATTACTAAAAATGTGGCACATTAGAATAATTCCTTTTGTTTTGTTTTCTGCTGTTACGTTATAGTAAACCTATAATGGTGGAATAAATAAAAAATGGTATACTTGAAAATATTACGCTAACTACGCAGAAATGACGGAATAATCATTGATATCAAGTTAGACTAAAATTATAGTTACAAAGAGTTTGATCCATGACTTCTAATTTTGGAGGCTCAATGTTGACTCTTTTATAGTTAGACGCATACTTCAGTGGCAAAATTAATATCCTTCTTCTTTGTCTCTGCCCAATGACTCAATTGAAAAGCTTATATGAACAAGGAAAATCATTAATAGTCAACAACCATATTAATAAGGTGTCATTTTGCGTTGTATGAGCAAAATCTTCCTTTATTATGTAGTATATTTAGTTGTCCAATCTTAAACTACTATGGGACAAAATAAAGCATAAGAGAGATTATAACGGACAATGACTAAATAATGATTCACTAAACTTATAAGGGCTGCAACTAATCTCCAATGGCGCAGTTTATTAATCGGTAATTATTTGCAAATCAACCACAATAATATTCATCATTGAACATTACCAAAGGCTTCTGGTCAAAAGGACAAGTGTATAAATATGTAGCCTTCAAAAGAAAGCATTTGTGTTGTGACAGCCCCACTTCCCCCTAAGGCGAACCAAAGGGTTCGGCGGACCGCCTGCCCAACTCTCGCCAGGACTCACTCAAACTCTTCAAAAGAAATAAGAAATGACCTTGAGGATAAAAAAAACAATTCCCAAACTTGAAACACATACTTACATTCATTTCTATCTCAAAATAATATACAATCGCCAAATAAAACGAAAGTTCTCAGTTCTTAATACATCCAACCATATTCAAGCACTAGGCTAGTCTGTACAGATCTCTCGTCCTTGCTCGCATCCCCTGTTAAGGAAAACAAAACTAACGGAATGAGCTAAAAGCTCAGTGAGGTTCCAAACACATAATTAAACAATAAGTCCAGTGCATTAACCATAGATATCCAATAATTCAAGAAACATTTACAATGTAAAGCGCTAATAACACATTCATTAAAAGGATACGTGCTCACATGGAGCCATTCATTCATTCATTCATTCTCCTTTCATTTCCTTATTCCTCCAATCATTTGAAAATTCATTTTTGTAAGTAAAACCCCTTCATTTGCATTACCACTCGTTCATTCATTTCATTTCACCCCCTTCTAGACGTTGGTCGGACTCCACCTGACAACAAGGTAATACTCGAGTATACCAATCATTCACCCAGGGTTACCAAATCGCCCAACCGAGTCCGCTTCTGGCTCGAGTCGATCGGTAACGAAGGGCAGGGCCCAGTTTAGCCATCAGGCTTACATTCATGCACATATAATCATTCAATCATTATAAATTTCACATTCATTTAGATCGAGTGCGATAACACTCGCCTAGAAAACTCGTTTTAGCAATCATAGAACGCATTTAACATGTTATCAATCATTCATAACAAGCCATATAATCAAGAACATAACAAACAAGAAACACTCACATATTTAAACAAAAGAACGTCCAAAGTATTCTTCCGGGTGATACCCTCAATCACCAAGGAACCCTAATATAACCAAGAGAAACTATCACAGTTCAACCACCAAAAGTTTAAGTAATTCAAAGAAACTCCGAATACTTACTAGTACAATATATAAATGTGAGTTTTAAATTAAAAAGTGTACATTTAGATTTTACGGCGGAGAAAAGGAAAATAAATAAACCCTAAATTCACACCTAAATCCTCGCTTGATAAAATTAGGTTTTACGGCCAAGAAACCCTAGGCAATTCTTCTTTGTTTCAGAAAGAAATGAGTAACCATTTGAAGTTCAAAACTTGACATTTGTAGCTAAGTATCATGCTTAAACAGTTGTCCCATTCACCATGCAAAAATGTAGAAGTTCAAATGAAAGGTAGCTCAAATAACACCATTAAAGTGGACCTAAGTATGTCCTAGCAAAATAAGTCCAGCGCATCACCAAATCACATTTCAAATCTCACTTTTACGCACTCAAACTACAAAAAAACAAATGGAGAGCGTTTTCCCTTACTTTCTTTACTTTCCATCCTACAATCAAACACCAACTCACATTCCAAAACAACCACAATTTCACATACAAATCATAGGCGATAAAATACACCTTTCGGCATAACAACCACAACTGAAGCTACACTTATCGGATTGAAATGAATGTTATGGTTTTTCGAAGCCAAGACATATACCTACATTTCTTATGAAGACCTCCAAAGCCAAATCATGCATTTTCAGGGTCAAAAATGAAAATCTCCACGAAAACAGAAAGCTGTCCGCATAACAGGGCTCATGGGCAGTCAAGAGTATTTTGGTCATTTCATAAGCTACAGTACTACAATTGAGCTGAACTTTTATAGGTAGCTAGCTAACTCAATTACCAACAAGTTTCATGTTTGGAGCTAAGCCCAATTCGGCCTCCATCATGGCCGAATGACACTGGTCAGAACAGGGCAGAATTGAAATCCTAAAACTGAAATTGAACATAACTCTAGCTCAACCCATGAAATCTTCCACAAAACAACATCTATAACAACTATAAGCCACTAATTAACAATTAATTGAAGTAAAGAGGAAGTTCTTGGCAAAATACCTTGGAAACTCAAGAAAAATGGTAGCTTAGACTTTCCTCCTCCAAAACAACTCCACCAAAACCTTTAAGCTTCCTAGTTGAGCACTTGTATGGTGTAGTTTGTGATTTGGGTGGTTGAAACTCAAGATTTGAGCAAGAATTGAGGCTAGAAAATGAAGAACTTTCCTTTCTTGTTTTGCTCCTCAAATGGGTCGGCCAAGACGAAGAAAATGGAGGAAAATTGGGTCAAAAATTGGTTTTTAGTAAAGGTGAAAGTTAGGTCAAAGTCCACCTTCCAATGGGTTTGTAACACTTGGCACTTTGAATGTTTAAAGCTTATCTTCTCACTCCCAATGGTTAGTCTATTTAACTAACCTCTAATCATCTTCTAGCACCTTGTAAAATAATAACACTTAACACAAAAATCACGTAATCACCAAAATTTTATCGCACTAGCGGGTCCCACGTCTGTAATGCGTTTCAAATGTAACATACACTAACTTATACTAGGATAATGATTTAAAATTGTACTTGCTTAAAAAAATGCATAGAAACTTTAATATTATAAAAGCAAGTATAAAAATGTAGGCAAAAATAAAATAATGCCCAGAAAAATGTGAACATTGTCGGGTTCTCACATGTGTACTTCCGATTAAGGAGACATATTTATTACCTTGTGGTCAATTCGTCAGCCCTAGAGTTTTTTTTTTTTTTTTTTAGTTTTGAAGCGCGTCAGCTCTAGAGTTTGAATTAGGTATTCTTAAATCAAAGTAAATAGCTCATCATTTCCATTACTCAAACTAATTATAATCATGTTACAATTTCAGTCGGATCTAGTGACTCCAACTTAATTATATATGGCATTAGGAATTTCACGACCATAAACAAAAATATAAATAAATTAATAAATAATTTCATGACCATAAACATGTAACTAAGAGTTTTTCTTCATCCAAAAAAAAAAGTGGCTAAGAGAATTAATATTTTGGGGATTTAAGGATATAATTGAAATATTTATGCAGTGTATATGACCAATTTTTATACATCAGGAAGTGGGATTGGATATGCGTTGATATATAAGATTTTAAGAGATAAAAGTGGCCAAATGTCCAACCAATGCAAATCTAGTTTTCTCTAAATTTATGATCATAATTGTGAAGTTTTGAAACGTTTGCCCACATCAAATGGTTAAAAGAAGTGGAACTTTTACAGTTATGAGAAACAATTTGTAAAGAAGAGTAAGGCCCTGTTTGCTAACTCAATTCAACACTTAAACTTAATGGATTCAATTTTTAACATATTCAAACCATTTGATAATCAAAACTAAATATCTGAATTAATTAAGTGGCACTGAATTTTCTAGGCAAAACTTGGTTAAAGGAACAGTTTGATAAGGAGCTTAATTTGATATGCAAGTATAATTGTCTTTAATTTAATGGTCATAATCATGAAGTTTTGAATTTTTTGGTTACATCAAATAATTAAAAAGTGGAATTTTGTTAGTTCAAGCAAGTAGTTTGATAAGGAGCTTAATTTGATGTGCAAGTCTAATTTTCTTTAACTATGTGATCATATGTAGGCCCACAAAAATAATTAATATAAGTCACAAGACTTTCACGATTAAATGAAAACCATAAGAAGAGAAAATAAATCCAAAGACTAAAAGACAAAATAGAGGAAATAGAACTGGAGGCTTTTATTATCTTTCTGAATCTTTTCTTTCTCTCTTACACTGATAGACCAAGGCCTATGGTGTTTATATAGACTACCAATTACCAAAAAACCTATTGGGATTTAAACTACTAAAATATACTAGTAAAAGGAAATCACAAATAACCAATAAATTAAATCCTAAAAAGATTTGATTTAATAATCCTACATTGCCTCTCTTAAACAAATGTCTTCAAATCGCATCATACCACGCATCTTCTTCAACTTGAGAAACAACTCCACCTTCAATGGTTTCGTGAAAACGTTTGCCACTTAATCATCACTCTTACAATAATCAATGGTAATTTCCTAATTTTGAAATAGTTCACGAATGAAGTGAAACTTGATATTAATGTGCTTGCTTCTTCCATGAAATACTGGATTCTTTGATAGTTCAACAGTAGACTTGCTATCACAATAGATCTTGGTAGGACCAACTTGTTCATACCGTAGAAAATCAAGTATTCTTCTCAACCATAATACTTGAGTTGCACTATGTGCAGCTGCCATATACTCCGCTTCTGCTGTAGATAATGCCACTACTTGTTGTTTCTTAGAAGACAATGAAAATATACCACTGCCTAAATAAAAGGCATAGCCTGATGTACTTCTCCTTTGAATCATGTCACCAACCCAATCACTATATGTAAAGCCAACAAGATTAGAATTGTTAGCATATGGATAAAAGATATCATCAGATTGTGTACCTCTAATGTATCTTAAAATCCTTTTGGTCACCTGCCAATGTGATTGATGTGGAGACACCATAAACCTACTAATTAATCCAACACCAAAAGTAATGTCAGGCCTTGTAGACGTCAAGTATCTTAGACTACCAACCAATCTTCTAAAATTAGCAGCATCAACAAATTCACCACCCCTATCTTTCACCAATTTCAACTTCTTTTCAACTGGAATCAACATAAACTTGGCAGTATCCATCTTAAAGCTTTTTAATATGTCACCTGCATATTTCTTCTGTGTAATAAATATGCCATGATTTGTTTGAGAAACCTCAATGCCAAGAAAATATGATATTAATCCCAAGTCAATCATCGCAAAATGACTAATCATAGTCTCCCTGAATTCAGAAATCACTTTGGGATTATTGCCAGTATAAATCAGATCATTTACATATAAGCATACAATAAGAATATCACTATCAGGATTGAACTTGATATACAAAATATGCTCATATGAACATCAATGAAAACCATTTCTAATAAAGTAAGAGTCAATATGATTATACCAGGCTCGAGGAGCTTGTTTCAAACCATATAAAGCTTTCTTTAACCTATAGACTTTATTTTCTTGCCCTTTCATTACATAACCTGGAGATTGCTCAACATATACTTCCTCTTCAAGAATTTCATTCAAGAAAGTAGATTTCACATCCATTTGATAAATCTTCCAAGAATTATTGGCAGCAATAGATATAATCATGCGAATAGTATCTAGTCTAACAACTGGAGAAAAAATTTTGAAATGATCAATAGCTGCCTTTTGCTTGCATCGTTTAACCACTAATCTTACTTTGTAACGAAATACCCCTCTAGGTGGCTTGTATTTGGTCTTGTAAATCCACTTGACACCAATTAAGTTCTTATCATATGGAAGTGTAGTCAGTTCCCATGTCTTAGTTTTCTTAATTGCATGTATCTCCTCGTCCATTGCTTGATTTCAGTGATCATCTTTGACGGCATCCTCAAAGGTAACTGGATCACAATTTACAAATAAAGTAAAGTTTACAATATCTTCATCTGACAATTCATTATCGTTACCAACAACATAATTCTCCAAGCGAACTGGCATGCAATGTTCTCATTGTGGACTATTAGAAGACTACATAAGATTTGACTGCCCCTAGAAGATGAAGGAACACCAGCATGTTGTCTGGACTACTCTATTGGTTGATTAGACGAATTCCTTTCATCCAAATAAAATGGCATTGGTGATTCTTCAGTGTAGAAAGCTCAATACTCATCAAATGTGACATCTTTGCTAATAATCACCTTTCCCGTATCTGCGTTGAACAGCTTGTAACCTTTGGTTTCATGATTATTGTGACAGCCCCACCTCCCCCTAAGGCGAACCAAAGGGTTCGGCGGACCGCCTGCCCAGCTCTCGCCGGGACTCAGTCGTTCACTCACACAAATCAGAAATAGATCCACAAGAAAGAACAAAACGAGGATCCAAACCTTAAAACAAAACTTATATACATTGCTATCTCCGAAAGTAGTACAACCGATGAGAATACAAAAGTTCTCAAGTCACCATACAACCAGCCCGTGCCAAGCACTAGGGCGAGAACCAAAACAAAACCAAAACTAGACCCAGCCAGTCGGTACAGAGCTCTAGCCCTTGCTCGCCTTCTCCTGTTAAGGAAAACAAAACTAAAGGGATGAGCTAAAAGTTCAGTGAGGTTCCGAACATAGAATCAAGCCATAAATCAAACAATAAGTCAAGAAACATTTACAACATTTACAATAGTCACACATGAAAAGGATACGTTCGTTCATTCGTTCGTTCTCCTGTCATTCCCCTTATTCCTTCATTCGTTTGAAAATGCATTGTTCATTTATCAATAAAACCCTCGTTCGTTCATTCAACCCTTCCTGGGCATTGTCCAGGCTCCACCAACCTCCACCAACCTACAAGGTAATACTCGAGTATACCAATATTCACCCAGGTCACCATATCGCCCGACCGAGTCCACTTCTGGCTCGAGTCGATCGGTAATAAGGGGCAGTGGCCAGTTCAGCCAAAAGGCTTACATTCATGCACAAGTAACATTTCAATCGTTCAATCATTGAAAATTTCACAATCATTTAGGCTGAGTGCGATAAAGTACACACTCGCCTAGAAAACTCGTTTTGGCTAATCATTGAAAGCGTTTAACATGTTATCAGTCATATATACAAGCCATATAATCAAGAAACATAACAAACAAGGAACACTCACCGAATTATGCTAAATAACGTCCAAAATGTCCTATCGGATCTTACCCTCGGTCACCGAGAAAACCTATGATTCAACGAGAAAGAATATTACAATTCATCTAGCAAAACAAGTAAGTGGAATCAAGGAACTCGACTAGTTACGAGTAAAACGGATAAAGGTGACTTTAAAGTGAAAATAAAGCCATTTGGATCTGTGGACGGAAACAACTAGGGTGTCATAAACCAAACTCAAAGGGTTATAACAGTTCCAATTGAAAACACTTGAATCAAAGTCAAGTCGGAATCCAACCAGATAGGCTCAGAAATATTATTTTTCGGAATCGTTTATGTGGTTCAAAATCAATATACATTCAAGTAGGTATTATGGCCTACATGTCTTGACTGAGAAAACCTTAGGTCATACCTCTATATTTTGGTATGAAGTAGTAAATAAACATTTGAAGGTTCAAATGGAAAAGGTATCATGTTTTAATATGGAAAACGGTCATAGTATTTGCCAAACGAAAATATACAAGTTCAAATAGAACTTAGCCCTTGAGCGAAAATTTGGGCAACACGCCCTTTGTATTTTCTTATTTCCAGCCATTTATGGCTTCAATATTTTTCTCATTCAAACCCAAAGGTACACACCCAACAAGTTAATTTCAATAGCCATTCAGTAAGCTCCAAGTAGTACAAGTACAATTCAAGCTAGGGAAAAATCCGGAAATGAAAGTTAAGCTCTAAACCATAAAAACAGTTTTTGACATAATTTTGCGGTTTTGGCACCATTGGCACTACGATTATCAGATGGAGGTGAAAGATACACCATTTCGAAGCTAAGAGATAGTACTACAATGTTGAAGAAGGTACTCAGTCCAGTTTCTAGTGCAATCAGGTCAAAAATTCAATATACTAAACCAGAACCGCAAAAATAGGTTCACCAACCGTATTCTGGTTCGAACATCATAAGTCAGGCTACCTAAGTCCAAATCAAGTGATTCCAAAGCCATCCGAAAGCTAAGATACAAGGATACAATTCTTAAGAAGACATCAACAACCAAATCAGAAGAATTCCCAATCAAATTAGCCAATCACAGAAGCAATTCTCAAGTTCGGGTAGAAACAGGGCATCAGGGGTATTTCAGTCTTTTCACAAGTTACGTTGCTCCGATTGACCTGAAATTTTGTAGGCATCTCTAAAATATCATTCCCTACAACTTTGATGTTTTAACCCAAGGTTAATTCGGCCTCTAACTATGATGAACAGTACCAGGCAGAATTGGGGAAAATGAAACCCTAATCTGGAAATTTTTGCTTCAAACCAGAAATTTTCCACTAATCATTACAATTGTCATACCAAAGCTTCATTCTAACCTATACTAGCCCATCATACATGGCTAATCAACATTAAACATATAAAAACAGAAAAATTATGCATAAAATCAAAAATTCATCAAACACCACCAAAAGTCATGAAAACACCCACAAGTTCACCTCCTTAACTCCCACAAGCCACTAATCGACTATTATTAAGGGCAAAAGGAAATTTTCTAGAGAATTTACCTTGAAACTTGAGGAAAGATGATAGCCTAGGGTTTCTTTTACAAGAATCACTCCACCAAGACCTTTGTTCTCCCTTAGATAACACTCTTATGGAAGGGTTTGCGATTCTATCGGTTGAAACTCCAAATTTTAGCAAGAAATGGAAGGAAAATTTGAAGGTTCTCTCTTGGTTTTTCTCCTTACAAGAGCCGGCCAACAAGCTAGAGAAATGAAGTTGTTTTTGGTCAATTTTTGGTTAAATTGGTAAAGTAAGAAATTGGTCAAAGTCCAAAGGTTAACCACTAAGTGACACTTGTCACTTTCATTAATGCATGGCTATCCTTTTGTCCCTCTCACACCAATCCATATAACAACCTTTAATTATGTGAGGACCCGTACTTTTCTTAATTTCTAGGTTTTAATTTCTTTTAATTGCACGTTTTTCCACATTTTCTTTATTCAAAAATTTTTAAAAAATAAATTTTATGAGTAAATATAGGTTTTAAATGATTTTTCTAGTATCGGTTAGTTTTTGAGAATTAAGAGCGTATACCGGACGTGGGACCCGTTAGTGCGGAAAGTTCGTAAAATTCGACCAATTAGGTTAAGTTATGTTATACCGGATTTAATTTACCGGCGTTAAGAGATAATTAGAGGGTGCTATTTGGATTGGTGTGAGAGGAAACAAAAAGATAGGGATGCATTAAATAAAGTGACAAGTGTCACTTAGTGGTTGGTTGGACTGAAGACCACTATTCACCTTTTTCCATTTGACCAAATAAATCACAAAAATTACCAAAATTTCCCCATTTTCTTCTTCTCTTTGGCCGGCCACTTCAAGGAAAAAAGAAAGAGAAAAGCTCTCCAAGTTTTGCTTCAATCTTGCTCCAATCTACCCAATCAACCATTGAATTTTGTTTTTTGCTCCATAGAAACACTTAAGGGAGTGATAGTGAGGTGTTTTGTGGAGTTGTTTGGAAGGCTAAAGTGATTAGTTGCTCTCTCTCTTGTGTTGCCAAGGTGAGTAGATAAGGACCCCTCTCCTCCCTCTAATGATCCTTAATTCATGATTGTTGGTAGTATAAGATGCAATTTTATGGATTATATCTTGATTTTTGGTTGAATTGGTGAAGTTTTATAATTATTGGGGATTTTTCTATTTTCATATGAATATGATTATGTGGTCATGTATGATGAATGGAAATGATATTTAAGGAAGCTAGAAGGTGGAAAAAATGGTTAATTGCAAGCAATTTCTGTTTTGGAAAGAAAATTGAAAAGTTAGGGTTTCATTGTTCTTCATTATGCCTGGCACTGTAGCGCATAGTTAGGGGCCGAATTGGCCTTGGATTAAAACATGAAAGTTGTAGGGAATGATATTTTAGAGATGCCTACAAAATTTCAGGTCAATCGGAGTAGCATAGCTTGAGAAAAGATGGCATTACCCTTGCTACCCTGGTTTTACCCGAATTTGAGAATTGCTTCTATAATTGGTTATTTTGGTTGGGACTTCTTCCAAATTGGTTGTTGAGGTCTTCTGATGAAATGTATCCTTGTATCTTATCTTTCGGATGGATTTGGAATTTCTGGATTTGGACTTACGTAGGCTGACTTATGATGTTTGAACCAGCATGCGTTCTGTGAATCTGTGTTTCCGGTTCTGGTATAGTATCTTGCATTTTTTACCTGGTTAAACTCGAAACTGGGCTAAGTGACCTTCTTAAATATTGTAGCCCTATCTCTTAGCTTCGAAATGGTGGGTCTTACACCTTCATCCGATAATCGTAGTACCATTGGTGCCAAAACCGCAAAATGATGTCAAAAAACTATTTTTTTTGGGTTAACGCTTAACTCCATTTCCGGATTTTTCTGGTTTCCTCTAATGCCTATGTATGCTTATGGAACCCTATTTCGGTAGTATTTGGCATTGGTTTATGACTTGTAATCGAGTCTTATTGTGCTTATTGGAATATTTTAGGGCTGGACTTTCCTTTCCGGACATTTTCCTAGCTAAATGACTTGAATGACTTTAAGCCTAGTGAACGGCTTTTGGAAATGAGATTATTTTTGTACGAGATGTTGGGACTGATTTGAGGAAATAATGAAGCCATGATGGCTGGAAAAGTAAGCAAATTTAGGGGAAATGCTGTTCAATTTTCTAGGCCGTTTGGTTCCTTTAAGTTTGAATTGCCTTTTGGTAGAAATGAAGGGCTTTTGGGTTGTTTGAGCCAAGGTCTTTATGTTACCTTTTCGTTTCCAAAAATCATGTTTTGCACCCTTGCATTAGTAATTATTTGGCGAGGCATACGACTGGTAGTCGAGCCTCACATGTGCATTCTGTATACTCGATTTTTTAAAGTGGAACCTTCAGTTGTTTTACTTTGATTATTTTAGGGTTTCTTGGTGATTAAAACTCTCTTTTGGGCAAAAACTTTTGAGGTATCTGTACTGACACCGGTGAGTGTACCACTCCCCTTATTTGTTACTTAACTTGGCTTCTGTACTTGCAATCTGTGATCTGAATGACTGTACTATCTGTTTATTCTGTTTGAGACGAGGGTGTACTTTATCACACTCGTTCTCTTGTCTGTTCATATGCCAAATTTTGGTGCGAATCTGAATCTGTTATCTGTCATCTGTATCTGTATCTGTATCTGTTCTGACGTCGTTTGGAAGCTTGTATCCAACGACCTTTCTGGGACCTCTGAGCTCAACACCTGTGGCCAGTTACTCGAGTCAGGCCGGCAAGGGTCTGGTCGATTAGATAAAGAACCACGGTAGTCTGTTTTGGGATCTTTGGGTATTGAGACCCTTGATTCCGGTATACTCGAGTATTACCATTTCTGATCTGATTGGATTTCGGGCCCGGTGGGGGTATGTGAGGTGGAAAGAATCGAAGAAAGTGGAGTCTACGGTATTGGTTACTCCTTTAGCGTTGACGGAGTGTCAACTGTTATTTCGATCAAGTTTCGGTGACGCAAATGGAAATTTGGCTCCTGAGAGCCACCTGTATCCTTCCTATTTGAATCATTGGTTCCTTTACTTTACATCTGGCATGTGTACCTGAATTGTTACATGTGAAATGCCATGATTTTATTGCTATATGTCTGGTACCTCATTGAGCGCAAGCTCACCCCTTTCTGTCCCTTTTGTTTTCCTTACAGGAAAATAAATCCTTTTGGACTGGATTTGATAGTTGGTTGCCGACTTGAGCTAGATGGACATATCTTTTGTATAGCTCATTGATTGAAACCCTAAATGTATTTCTGGGTCCGTTTCTTTTTTGATTTGGCAAACCGTACATGTATCAACTTTTGAATACTTTTGTGTGCCACTTTGGGTTTTATATGCTTAATTTCAAGATGTAAATATTTGCTTGATGTTTGGTTGGGTTTTGACGTGTCGGTTACTATTCATGGCCGACTCCGGTTTCATTTTTTTTTATTTTGACATTTTGACTTGTTTACGCCCGTTTGTATGTTCCGGAACATATTAGATCGCTCCAAAATGAACCGTTAGTCCTGGCGAGAGCTGGGCAGGCAGTCCGCTAACCCCTTTGGTTCGCCTTAGGGGAAGGTGGGGCTGTCACAAATTATCTCTTAACACCTGGTAAAATAAATCCGATATCCGAAACTGAACCTAACTAGCCGAATTTTTCCGAACTTTCCGCACTAGCGGGTCCCACGTCCGGTATACGTTCTTAATTTCTCAAAAACTAACCGATACTAGAAAAATAATTTTAAAACCCTATTTGCTCATAAAAATTATCTAGAAAATTTTCCTAATAAAGAAAATGCAGAAAATATGCCATTAAATAGAATAAAACCCAGAAAATGAGAAAATTACGGGGTCTCACAATTATAACCAAGAAAGACGCATTTTTTTTGCTTTATCATCTAACTTCTTCTTGACAACATTTGGAACACGAGAATAAGCAAGACAATCAAATACTTTTAAATGAGAAATATTTGATTTCTTACCAGTCCATAACTCCTGTGGTGTCTTTCGAAAATTGCATCGCATAGGAGATCTGTTAAAAACATATATAGCACAAGCAACAACTTCTATCCAAAAATCTTTAGGGATGTTCTTAGCATGCATCATTGATCTCACCATATCTATTTTAGTCCGATTTTTCCTCTCTGCTATTCTATTATACTGAGGAGTATATCTGATTGTCAACTGATGTTTAATCCCATGCTTCTCCAACAAATCATCACAGACAGTAAATTTAGTGCCTCTGTCAATTCTGAAAATTTTAATAAATTGGCCACTTTGCTTCTCAACATACTCTTTAAAATATCACAAGTTTCATATTTATTCTTCAACAAATATACCCAAGTTTTCCTGCTAAAATCATCAATGCAAGTAATAAAATATTTACTACCACCATTGGAAGGTACCTCAATTGAACACAGGTCAGAATGTATCAATTCCAATGGATGACTAGCTCTTCAAATCTTGCCTTTAGGCACTACAAAAATTTGGTTTTTTGTGACAACATTCTCAGTGACAACAGAAAAAGTTGTCACAGTTGAGTAAATTTAGTGACGACTTTTTATGTTATCATAGTTGACCGAGGGTAGACTCATCATCAGTGACAACACGGGACTAATCGTCACAATATGGGTGGCGCGCAACTAGCCTGTATGGCGGGAAATCACCATCGTGACGACTTGAAAAAATGTTGTCACTGAAATGGATCCTATAGTGACTACTTACAATGTTATTACAATGAGGTTACCGGTTCAAAGTTAGTGACAATAATTAGTCGTCCCTGTGTAAAGTAATTGTTCCTAACTCACTTTCATTAATTCTACTATGCCATCCTAATTTTTTCAATATTGCCCCATATGTTGTAAATAAATTTAATTAATTCTATTATGGCATCCTATCTTTTACATTTTAGCCCCGTATGTGGTAAACTAATTTCATTAACTTTACCATGACACATTATCTTTTACAATTTAGCCTCATGTGTAATAAGCCAATTTCATTAATTCTATTATGGCACCGTATCATTTACAATTTAGCCTATGTTTTTTGTTAGTAAAATGGGGAAGGTATTGTAATAAAAATGTATACATATTTTATAATTGTTCCAAACTTAGTTAGTAACTTGTTATGAAGGTAAAACAATATCATGGACTCCCTATCTAGTTCTCCTGGCAACACATGAAAAATTAGTGATCGGGAAATTACTTGTGTGACGACCTAGGAAAATGTTGTCACTAAAGTGGTTCATATAGTGACAACTTCCAACATCGTCACTGTCGCTCAACTGGTTCAGAGGTAGTGACAACAATTAGTTGTCACTGTCTAAAGTACTAGTTCCTAGATCATTTTCACAAATTCTACTATGCCACCCTAACTTTTACAAATTAGCCCCAAATGTAATAAAAAAATTTCATTAATTATACTATGACACTGTGACGACCCCACCTCCCCCAAAGGCGAACCAGAGGGTTCGGCGGGCCGCCTGCCCGGCTCTCGCCGGGACTCAGTCGTTCACTACAATCCTCAAACAAATACAAATTACAATCTCAAATATAAATCCAATATTCCAACATTTACAGATCAAAAGCGAAGCGTCCACGCTTCTGCAGCGCCACTCTGATTCTTGATACCAACTATTATACAGGAGGAAGTCCAAAACTAGACGATTACACATCCAAGCAATTCTAAACGTTCAATACAATCCCAATATGAACGATTACACAAAAGGAAATCCAAATTCAAGCCACACATGAGATAATCCATGAATAAAACTACAAGCCACTCCTTCGCCTTGAGCCCTGTGGATGGGAATAAATAGTTTTTGGGGTGAGCTAAAAGCTCAGCGAGTAACCAGAAAATCATTAATCAAATCGGTTTCACAATAGTTCATTTCAATGATGTCATATAGCAATGATGTCATAAATTAAATGATAAATCCGGAAACAACTACATCATTTGCAAAACAGTAAATATGGATTATCAATAATTCAAGAAACATTTACAATGGAAAGCGATAGTAACATTCATGAAAGGATACATTCATTCTCCTGACATTTCCTCGCTCATTTGGTCATTCATTTCATTTCATTCACCCCGTCCCTTGCTTTTGGCCAGGCTCCACCAACCTACATAGGTAATACTCGAGTATACCAAACGTTCACCCAAGTTCCTAATCGCCTGACCGAGTCCACTTCTGGCTCAAGACGACCGGTAACAAGGGGCAATGGCCAGTTCAGCCCAAAAGGCTTACATTCATGCGCAAGTAACATTGCAATCGAAAATTTCACATTTATCGAGGTCGAGTACGATAAAGTACACACTTGCCTCGAAAACTCGTTTTGGAAATCATTATAAGCGCTTAACACGTTATCAACCAAAATACAAGTCATGAAGTCAAGAAATATAGCAAACAAGGCACACTCAAATGCCAGCACACATGATATGCAAGAAAACATTTCAAAAGTAACTTTGGAAACAGTTCAAAAGTAAATAATGTAAGAAACGGTTCATAAATAACTTTAGAAGTAGTTTGAGGTCACTCACCTCCACAGCTCACAATCCTCGTCCAATATAGCCAATTCCATCATTCAAGTCCAAGCCTTTCACATGAAACTTAAGGTAACCAACGCTGTTAAAAATCGGACAGCATTTCCCCTTAATTCCTTTATTTTCCAACCTACAATCAAACCCAACCACATAGCAATTAACCACAATTGCTCAAAACCAGAAAACAGTTTTGACGTCCTTTTGCGGTAATGGCACAAATTGCACTACGATTGTCGGTTGAAGGTACAAGACCCACCGTTTCGAAGCTAAGAGATAGGGCTACAACAATGTAGAAGACCACTCAGTCCAAATCCTAGCACAACTAGGTCAAAAATGCAGAAAATCAACCCAGAACCGTAATTGCAGGTTCCCAAATCACACAATGCTGTAATTCGTCCAACTCAGTCTACACAGGTCCAAATGCATTGATTCCAAAGGCATATGATAGCTAAGAAATCAAGATACATTTCATCAGAAGACACCAACATCCAAATCCAAAGAAATTCCAGTCAAAACAGACGATTACAATCACAGTTCGCACATTCTGATCACCCAGAACAGCAACCGTAAAAATGGCATAACTCACTCTACACTACTCCAAATGCCCTGAAATTTTGCAGGCACTTCAAACTCATCAATACCTACAACTTTTATGTTTTAAGAAAAGGCCAATTCGGCGTCTATATATGACCTAAAATTTCGGACAGAATGAAGAACCAAGAACCCTACTTTTCCAGAAATTCTTCCAAATCCAAAATTGATTGCAATTGCCAATCATTTACATCCACTAGAGTCATAACCCCTTATTACCAACCATCATAAACAACCACAATATCAAGATCACATTAAACCAGAAAATTCCTCAAACAAATAAAAACTTCACCATATCATCCATAAGCAAGCAATAAACCACAATTTCCAACTCTATAGCCACCATTAGGCATAAATTCAACATCATTAGGTGTAAGAGGATAGTCAATCACTACTTACCAAGTAAACAAGAAAGAGGAAGTGGTAGACCACCTTAGCTTCTCCAACAACTTCACCAAAACACTCACTAGCACCAAATGGAAGAATTTTATGGAATAGAAACAAGTTTAGAAGGTTAGATGGTTTGATTGAAGCAAGATGAAAGCCAAAACTTGAAGAGTTTTTCTCTCTTTTGAAGCTCAAGAAAGTCGGCCAAGAGGAAGACAAGAATAAGAGAATTTTGGTTAATTTTTTAGATATTTAACCAATTTGGTCAAAAGTCAAAAACCATGAATAGTTATCATAAGCCATACCCAATGAAATGGTGACACTTGTCACCTCAATTAATGCATTCCTATCCCTTCCTTTTCCTCTCACATCAATCACTTAACATCCTCTACTTATCTCTTAATACCCGATAAATTTCACACAGTATCCAAAACTTAATCTTATTGACCGAATTTTGCCGAACTTTTCGCACTAGTGGGTCCCACGTCCAAAATACGCTTTTATTTTCTCAAAAATTAACCGATACTAGGAAAATCATTTTAAAACTATTTTTGCTCATAAACTTTATCTGGGGAATTTTCGAATCAAGAAAATGTAGAAAAGGCGGGCGTTTTAAAAATAAACCCTAGAAAATTAGAAAATTTCCGGGTTCTCAAACTCATTTTGTTTCGGGGCGTCACAGACACCATAACTTTTGTAATTTAGCCCCATATGTAGTACACTAATTTCTTCAATTCTACTATTACACCCTAACTTTTGCAATTTTGCCCCATATGCAGTATACCAATTTCTTTAACTCTACCATTACACCATAACTTTTGCAATTAAGCCCTATATCTAATTCGCCAATGTCATTAAATCAACTATGGTTGTCTAACTTTTGCAATTTAGCCATGTATGTAATACACAAATTTCCTTATTTGTACCATGGCACCCTGTGGTGTTGAGATTTAGCGCTATTTTTTATCAGCAAAATATATAAGGTATCTTAATAAACTATATATGTATACATTTTTTATAATTTTCCCAAACTTAGGTTATAATTTGTTACAAATGTAAAATAATTCATACATTCCCCATTTATCCAAATGACAACATGGTGGAAAATTAATAATTTGGATAATCTAAAAATAGAGGTAGTCAATAGTAGAATTTAACAATAAAACTTAATACGAAATTAAGTCTAATCTTAACATTTGCATGATCAAAAGGTTGTTATTAATTATAGAAGCCACATTTATCATTTATGAATTGGTACATATACCAAATAAATAGATTTAGCATTTCGTACATGTATTTGCAAACTATTTTGATTGTTCAATCAACTAATTCAATCGTCAGGTCTTGTTAGACTGCAAGTCATACATAATTGATAACACCACAAAATGAGTACCAAAAAGATTTTAATTAAAAAGTGTTTATTTTTTTGAATCATAAACATATTTCTAACAACATTTTTATTTTTTGAACTATTTTATTGCATAATAAATTAGAAAAAGTCCTATATTAGTTAAAATTGGCAAAAAAAAATCTGCCCAAACACACTAAATTGTCATATTCTATTATTTTAACACAACCTGAGAGTAAAAAAAAAATAAAACTCAAAACAATTGAAAAACTTAATTACATAAAGATGAGAAAAAGAAAAAAGAGAGAGATAGGTGAAAGGACAAAGAAAGCATGCAGTTCTTGCATCTAAATAAGGAAAAGGCATGCTTTTTATATGTATGGAACTAAGAACGGCAAACTAAAATATTCAAGTGGCGTGGCGGGCTGAAGGGATTTTAGGAAAACAACGCCGTTTGATTCAATGTCCTAATAACTTAGCCAAAATTTAAGACATCTTCTTTCTCTTTTTTTGTCCTCCTCACATCACCGAGAATGCCCTTCTTATGTATCAAGCTTGCACCATCAACATCCCTAATTCGCCTGTTGCACTGCCTTGGTGGCAAGAAATCAGAAATTAGGGCTTCAAAATTTGGGTGAAAGCTGGAGTTTAGAGCTTGAAGCTTGGGGAAAACAAGAAGTTAGGGATTGAAGGCATAGTTTGAGGTAATTTCAATATTTTGTGTCTGATTTTGCAGTGCATGGTACATATTTTCATGGTTATGGCTAGTTGCACCTTCACTGTTTCTTGTCAAATTTAGCTTTTAGGTTCAATCTTGTTAGTCCCTGATTTAAGCATCAACAAGTTTTGAATCCCTTTTGTTCTATTCTTATAGATTTGTTGGATTTTTATGGGGAAATTGTCCTTTTAAGTGACAAGTTTTGTTTTTCTTTTCAGAAATCATTAGCTGGTTTTACACGACTTTATCCCGGTTAGAGAAGCAAATACATAGTTTCAACATGGATATTGAAATAGTTTCCAATTATGTTCTACAAAAAATATGTCCATGTGTTGTAGATGTAGGGCAAGTACTAAGTTGTGTATAACTTGTAGTTTTCTTCTACTTCAGATCCATATGAGAGTATGAAATATTTAGTTTATAGACATTAATGTGGGTTATGGTGTGATATTTTCTTCGTTCTTCACAGATGTCGCAGGTATGAGAGCTTCCAGTCTCAGTGCTTCTCAAACTCACCATTCCCCAAACTTCAACTTCTGAGTGGAGCAGATTCTATCAATCTGCAAATATTGTACTTTGTCCTCTTGCTCATCTGTATTCTTGGAGATCATTTATTCCGTTAGATCATCCTATTCTTTTTCTTTTTTCGAATGTTCATTTTGCTCTTTGGTCTATAGTGCTTTGCGGAAGCTACTCTCTAGCTATTCTTCATTTCGTATTTGAAAAGGAACCCCCCAAAACTGAGCAAATACCTGTAGTACTCGTAGCATTTGTGATGAGTGTATTCTGGATCTCAACTGTTGTTGGTGAGCTCCTGAATTGCCTTGCAGCTCTTGGAGCACTTCTAAAACTGTCCTCAGCAATCCTTGGGCTGACAGTGCTTGCATGGGGAAACTCTGTTGGTGATCTAGTTGCTGATATAGCACTTGCAAAAGTTGGCCAGCCAACGATGGCTATGGCCGGGTGCTTTGCTTGTCCGATGTTTAACATGCGGTTTGGGCTTGGTACAGCTTTGGTGATGCAAGAAGAGAATGTCTATCCAGACGCATATGCCCTCCATTTCCATGTTAGGTTTATTTTCTTGCTTTTGAGCTTGATAGGATCCATTTTGGTGGTAACTTGGCACTGATTCCGTGTTCCAAGATTTTGGGGGTTCTGCCTTGTTGGGCTTTACATTATTTTCATGATACTGAGCCTGATCATTGCAATGTTCTGGGCATGATTCTGATGATGGTGAAGTATCTAAGCTGCTGTACATACCATTTGCAGAACCGGTTAGATGTGTCAAAAAGAACTCACTTACAGGACATGTTCTCATGAAGAAAAAGGAGGATCGAGCAAGAATTGAGAGACTTACATTTGATCATTTTTGAAGAATTACGCCTAACCAAAGATGAGTGCGAAGAATTACAGAACCGTGGGTTCCTTTTCCTGTGAAGAGAAACAACTTTTGATTTTATGTTTCCTTACTAATAACTTCTGGTAGTCACCTTCCATTCTTGCAAGAATCACAGGAAAAGCTTTGATTGTATCGAAATACCATACCTTATTAGCTCCACGTCTGTAATCCAAAGGTACCCGAGAAGTATAGCAGCCACCTTCTGGTTCTATTTGCCTTTCCTGTGACTTGTTTCCTTTCTGCTTCTATTTGCCTTTCCAGTGTCTTGTTTCCTTTCTCCCCTCCCTCAACTCTGTCCATTTGAGAACTTTTGCACAAGGCTTTGGTGCAAGTATTTGAATTTACAACGTTAATCTGTGTTAAGGTGCTCAATATTTGTTAGTAATTAATCTCATTTTGTTTCAGCAAATGGTCTCTGTCTGTTCCAAAATTAGAAATTGGAGAAATGGTTCTACATTTCATTCGTTTTCTCTTCTTTTCCTGTCTATTTATATGAATAAGAAAGTCATTTCATGTGTAATGATTTCCCTTCTGTTTTCTAGGAGGCGTATATGCAGTAAATGAAACTATTTGTATGGGATTTGTTAAGGCATGGCTAAGAGATTTTAAGCAAGTTTCACAGAGATAATAAGAATAGTAATTAAGAATTCAAGTTAGATTACGGTTGTAGTTTCAATATGTGTCACCATTGATGTTTGCAGCAATTATCTCATCTTTTTTTGTTCCTAGGACAGAGAGGCTGCTCTCGAAGTTGAGAGATTGCTGGCACAAAAGACCAAAGAAGTTGGATTTGTGTTTCTTAAGTATGTGAAAGAGCAGGAACTGGTAGTGGGCTTGTTCTTGGTGGCTCGTGAAAAGGTTATGTCTCCCCCACTCCATTTTCTCTGAGTATTTAGTGATACTGTACCACAGTACATGGACTTATTCCAAACAAAGTTTTCCTTGCAGCTTAACATGATAGAATTTGGTATAAGAAGTAAAAGGGAATTGAGATGAATTTGATGCACTTCGGTGATAACATCATTCCTATTAGAAAGGTGAGGATATAAATTCTTTGCATTTCCATTCTCTATTGCAACTACTGTCTTATTAAAATTACATAGTTTTCTAGAAATCTGGTTTAGATACATTGGCATGTAGATGGTATGATTCTTTTACCACTTTATCATGGGTGACTTTGTTTAAGTTTTGTTTTGTATGACTACTCATTCAAATTCAATGGTGTACGTTTGTAATGGCATATTTTCTGATTGAATCTACTCTAATGCATGCTACTTTTCTTTCATTGTAGTACAGTGCTGTTAAATGCTCATGAGGAAATGAACAATAGCTTGGGCTTTGGATATGCTCATGAGAATGGCTGCATTTTGACATAGATTGCTGCTTTAGTCTATATTTTTGTTATAGAGATCTAAAACTCTGTTTTTCGGACTAGTCTATATTTTTGTTTAGAGATCTAAGTACTCTATTTTTTGGATGGATAATGGTAATTACTAACTGAGTTGAAATGGGCTCAATACTTTAGTTTTTTGGATACAGACTAGTTTCAAGACAAAGCACATACAAGTTCACTAAGCCTTTTGTCAAATTGAAAGTTCTGCCATAATTGTTGGAAATGCCATGACAATGATGTATTTGTAACAGTCAATTGCAGCTCTTCAAGACAAAGCTTGGTGACGACCTGTAAGTTCACTAAATTGAAGGTTGTCACTAACATGTCAGTTCACTAAGTGACGACTATTCTTGTCACTAAATACTAGGATTGATAGTGACAAACCCAAGTCTTCACTGTAGACTTCAAATTTGTGACGATTTTTCTACATTTAATGACCAAAAATACGTGAAACAGTGACAATAAAAGTCGTCACAGAATGATAACTGTTAGTGACAACTTCGTCCTCATCATTGAATAACAAGATTCTGTGACAATATTCAAGGGGTTGTCACATAGACCTATTTGTGACATAGAATCAGTGACAACCATGCCATAATGGAAAAAGTCGTCACTATACTCGTATAATGACGACTTTTTGGTTTTTAGTGACGACTTTTTGTTGTCACAAAAGGCCGATTTCCATTTAGTGAGGAAAAGGATTTCTGCGTTGCTTTCCTAAAATACAAGACTCTCAGTGCTTTGCAGAAAAATTAATAGAAGGCTGTCCAAATACCATATTCTTTCCAGTAAGAAAACTCAAACTCCCAAAATTCAAGTGACCAAAGCGCATGTACTGCAACCAAATATCATGAAAAATAATAGAATTAAAGCAAGGTAAATCATGACAATTAAGAGTGATAGGCCATAAGCAGCTAGTGTTCATGTATACCTTTGCTATTAGTCCCAAACGATTATCAGTAATAGTACCAATGCCATATTTGAATTGCAAATCATATCCCTTTTCAGAAAGTTGCCCAAGACTCAGCAAATAATGATAATGTTAACCTTGGTCCCTAGCTTTTGATGTTTACAAAATAATGGATGATACTAATATCTCTTCAAGAAATACTTTCAGCTATGAAGCAAATCTGATTCAAAGAATAAGAGCATTTGAAAGAGATAAAGGAAGTTGAAAGCTGTCGGACGCTCGCGAAGACAACATAGAACGTCCGATAAACAATGCAGCACTTCGGACGCATGAAGAACTCCATCACCGAATGTCCGAAAGAATTAAGATGATTTCTCAAACTCACTGGACGTCCGATACTCCCAACGGCTAGTTGACTCTTCAGCTGTCTTCTATCCGTTGGAAGTATTAATGAAGCACTTTCTTGGTCTCATATAAATAGAGTATGGTCAGAAACTTCAAACAATTTTTGCACACTGAAGATACAAAAGATATAAAGTAGTTTTAGTGAGAAAATACTCTTCAAGGAAGATTTGTAGTTTTGATGGTGTGAAGTTCATTGTAATCTTTTTATTTATGAGTGAATATTTCAATAGTGTAACTCTCTAAGGGTTGTCCTGAGGAATAGTAAAACTTCTTAACTTGACCGAGTAGAGCTTGGGGCAAGGAGGAAGTGAGCCTTTCTTTGTACACAAGATTGGTTGTATTTCATCAACTTGAAGAAGCTTGTTTGAATTGATCTTCAAGCTCAAGAGGAGTTTGATAGTCAATTGGTTTGCAATTCCTTTCTTCTTATTTACTTATTGTTATCTTGTGATCTTTAAATTGCTTATATCTTCTACTTCTCTCAAGTGATTTTGTTCATTTATTGATTGATTCATTGTATGATCAGTTAGAAAAGAGGGTAAATTTTATATTGAACAAAAAGTGCCCATAACTTGATTAGCTTTATAATCAACTTAATTCACCCCCTTCTTAAGTTGTCTTCGATCCAAACAGAAAAAGGTTTAGCACATAGTAAACATCATAGATAAAATTAGATCTTCCATTCTTCAAAGTAATCCTGTTTTTTCTTTTCCCAAGCACATGCACTCTTTCATTGTTGCCAAATTTAACAAAAGATCTAAAGGACTCATCCAAATTAGCAAATATATTATTCTCACCACACATATGTTTACTTCAGCCAGAATCCAAAAACCAATTATTTTTTTTATTTTCTTCCACTCCTGAGCTAGAGAATAAAATAGTTTTGTTCTTTTCACCATTATTCTCTATCATATTAGCATGCCTGCCTTTATTGTCAGAATTGTACTAGCATTCACTTTTATAATAACCCATTTTTTTACAATTACGGCACTGAATATTATGTCTGCGAGAATTATTATTATTTTCTAACTCATTATTGGGATCGTTACTATTACCTCCCTACTGGTAAAAATTACCTCTGCCATGGCTTCTAAAATTGTCTCTACTATGGCCTTATCATTCCTCAAAAAATTTGGTTTCTCTGATTGGAGCCATCAACCTTCTCCTTAGGTTTCATTTATCTGCACCTGCAATGCCTTCTCCAACATTTCACTTTCTGCATCATCTTCCAATTTTTCGTTAATTCTCTGTTCAAGAAGAGTTCACGAACCCTACAGTTCTTCAATAGTCATAGTTGAGAGATTTTTTGTCTCTTGAATCATAACAACCACATGGTCAAATTTCATGGGTAAACTATTGAGGGCTTTTTCTAATAGCTCCTCATCATTGAGATCATGATCATTGTGCTCCATCTTATTTTTTATGTCAATCGATCTGAAAAAATATGATTCAATGGTCTCTGATTTTTCCATGGTGATCAACTCAAATTTCCTTTTCAATATCACCAAATTATTTTTCTGAACTCTATCAACTCCTTTGTATGTTTTCATCAAAATATGCCATGCCTGTTTTGCAGTTTTAGCATTAGCAAGTTTTTCAAAAATCGAAGCATCAATTGCTTGGTGGATTTGAGACAGTGCCATACTTCCTTGCCTCTGGACATTTTCTTCTTCATCTGCAGCAATTTCTTGCTGAACAAATCGAAACAAATTATACGCGTAAAGATGAGTTTTCATTTGCACTCTCCAAAAACTGTAATCTTTTCTCCCTGCGAGTTTTGGTACTACACATGTAATATTATTTGGCACAGTTGATGTAAACATACTTTACAATAAACCTATCTCTAATACCACTATGTAGGCCCACAAAAATAATCAATATAGGTCACAAGACTTTCACTATTGAATGAAACCACAAAAAGACAAAATAAATCTCGAGACCAGAAGACGAAATAGAGGAAAGAAAACTAAAGACTTTTTATTATCTCTATGAATCTTTTCTTTCTCTCTTACACCAGTAGACCAAGACCTATGGTTTTTATAGAAACTACCAAGTATCAATAAATCTATTGGGATTTAAACTACCAAAATATGCTAGTAAATCACAACTAAACGATAAACTAAATTCTAAAAAGACTGGTTTAATAATCCTACAAATTGTAATCGTAAAGTTTTGAATTGTTTCGTTAGATCAAATAATTGAAAAAGTGGATTTTTGATAGTTCAGTTAAGTAGATTGTTAAGGAGCTTAATTTGATGTGCAAGTCTAATTTTCTTTAAATTTATGATCGTGATTGTGTAGTTTTGGATTGTTTGGCCACATCAAATAATTTAAAAAGTGGACTTCGATAGTTCAAGGAAGTAGATTGTTAAGGAGTTTAATATGACGTGCAAGTCTAATTTTCTTTAACTTTATGATCGTAATCATGAAGTTTCGAATTGTTTGGACACATCAAATAATTAAAAAGTGGAATTTTGATAGTTTAGGGCAGTAGTTTGATAAGGAGCTTGATTTGATGTGCAACTCTAATTTTCTTTAATTGTATGATCGTAATCGTGAAGTTTTGAATTGTTTGGTTATATCAAATAATTGAAAAAGTGGAATTTTGATAGTTCAGGGAAGTAGTTTGATATGGAGCTTAATTTGATGCACAAGTCTAAGTTTCTTTAACTTTATGATCGTGATCGTGAAGTTTTGAATTGTTTGGTTGCTTCAAATAATTAAAAAAATGGAACCTTCATGGTTCAGGGCAATAGTTTAATAAGAATCTTAATTTGGTGTGCAAGTCTAATTTTTTTAACTTTATGATCATAATTATGAAGTTTTGAATTGTTTGGTTGCTTTAAATAATTAAAAAAGTGGAATTTTCATAGTTCAAGGCAATAGTTTAATAAGAATCTTAATTTGGTTTGCCAGTCTAATTTTTTTAATTTTATGATCATAATTATGAAGTTTTGAATTGTCTGGTTACATCAAATAATTTAAAAAAAAAGTGGAATTTCGATAGTTCAGGGAAGTAGTTTGATAAGGAGCTGAAGTTGATGTGCAAGTCTAATTTTCTTTAACTTTATGATCGCAATCGTGAAGTTTTGAATTGTTTGGTTACATCAAATAATTAAAAAAGTGGAATTTTGATAGTCCAGGGAAGTAGTTTCATAAAGGATTATAATTTAACCTTAGTGCAAATTCTTGTAATCTCGTTAATAAAATGTACTTTTCATACAAAAAATTACTGTAATTACATGTCCAACTAATTTGATAGGATAGTTTTCCCGTGATGTTATGAAAAAATGTCCGTTTTTATTCAACAAATTTTATGATACCTGGCAGCAATATAAAACTCCTCTTGACTTTTATATGTACATATTTGGTCATTTATTTTACAATATGGTACATGACAGCCACGTTAAAATTTCTACCAAACAGTTTTTTTAATAAAATAGTTTATTGGCTTGTAAGAGATCGGACACTTGTTATTTTCGGCTTGAGGTCTTCTGCACTTTTTATGCACAAGTTTTTAAGTATTAATTTTTTCTATACTGACAGGGTATACACTATCAACATTGAACGAATGACAATTATAACAAATTTAAATTTAAAATTTAACTTTTAGGCATAAGTCATGGATCCAACGGCAATAAATATACACTGTTGGTATATATATAAGTTTTACTCATTTCTTAAAGTGACAAGCATCCCATAAACATAGAGTCTTTAAAACTTGGATTGTTATTTATTATGGTTATCTCTATTGGGCACAGGATAAACATACATGAACGCCTGGCATTTAGAGAAATAATGTAACGAAAAATGTTGTAACAATGCCTTTGCCGTTATCTTCTTGGATGAACTTGGTTGGTTGATTGGCATATACTCTTGTGAATTAATTAATTATCAATGACAGAAATCGACGCGATGCGCGAAGTTATAATGGGACAAAGGGCCTTAAATTTTGGTTAGCAAAGAACCTAAGAAAAATTATAAACCTCTAGAAAAACTTTAGTCACTGCCCCATAAGATAGATTCTTGCGAGCTGCTTTAAGAATCGGCTAAAAATCATTTGGGTTTGTTTGCCAATACTCGGGTAAGAATAGTTAAACACCATTAACAGTTGCAAAAAAGGCCCCCACAAAAAAACCACCATTAACAGTTAAATTTGTAGTATAATTTTCAGTATTACATTTTGTGACAGCCCCACCTTCCTCTAAGGCGAACCAAAGGGTTCGGCGGACCGCCTACCCAACTCTCGCCAGGACTCGTTCACTCTCTTCAAACTAAATAAGATATAACCTCAAAGAAAAAAGAAATAACAATTCCCAAACTTGAAACATATACTCACATTCATTTCTATCTCAAAATAATATACAATCCCAGATAAAACGAAAGTTCTTAGTTCTTAATACATCCAACCCTATCCAAGCACTAGCGTGAGAAAATTAAAAAAAAAACAAAATTCAAAAGAACT